>NW_014577256.1:189874-194498 GCF_000485595.1 Priapulus caudatus | reverse complement strand
TGTGTCGTGTGCGTGTGCGTGTGCGTGTGTGTGTGTGTGTGTGCGTGTGTGTGGTGTGTGGTGTGTGTCGTGTGTCGTGTGTGTGTGCGTGTGTGTGTGCGTGTGCGTGTGTCGTGTGCGTGTGCGTGTGCGTGTGTGTGTGTGTGTGTGTGTGTGTGTAGTGTGTGTGTGTGTGTGTGTGTGTGTGTGTGTGTGTGTGTGTGTGTGTGTGTGTGTGTGTGTGTGTGTGTATTAAGCCTTGTACGTACATTGGACGTAATCATGTATAAATAATTAGGATAAAATTAACCGGGTGGATGGGAGAGCTATAGCTATAACAGCAGTAATAACAGCTATAACTTAATGAGGGAACTCGGAAACTGCCTGCTTGAATTTGTAAGAAAATATGGTATTCAGATATCGAAACTGGGCACCAGCAGGACAGAGGAATAATCGCCAAGCTTAAATTATATAAGGTAATAAATAATCACCATCGATATACGATATGAATAGTGACCCATACTTACCGAGAAAGGCCCATCTTCTATCGCGAAGAAGACGAAATTGTTTGGGAAGCTGTAGTCGTCATCTTTAACTTTCACATTCTCAAATATCGTATATCCGATGGGCGTGAGCTGTAATTAAGCAAATTTCATGATTTGCATATGCCGAGTAAACATATGTATGCGCAGACATGGACGGGGAGACACAGTTAGGCGGCACGGCGACTGCATACATTTTAATGCAATGGCTTATCTGAAAATGATGGTGTTTTTTGAAAATGTGATTACAAGTACAATCTTGTTGTAAGCCTATAGAAATTTCTTCCCGATAATCGATGTACACGTCGTATTCCTTTTTCTGTATTTTTGGCAAGTGGGACGATTGTAGATTTGGTATCCATGTTTCTGATTTTTTTGGGCAGCGTTCATCATCATATATCATCATATATCAGTGGAATCACCGCCGGGAATTCTTTCGCGGATTCAGTTATGCATGTAATATATCGTTCTGGTTTAATAGTCGCGATCGTATCTTAACCCTACCCGTTGCCCAATTATCGCACACAAGATGTCAACGACACAGCACACCCTGATAAGATTGCGTGCGTGGCTCGCATTAAACTACTAGTGTATTATAATATCTATAACAGTAATCGCGCATGTTGTTTGGTTTACCTGCATACTTCATCACGCGATAGTAAAATGGCCTAGGTAAGACAAACACTCTATTATTCCGAGTTCATTCAGCAAAACGTTACACGGGTCGAGATCACCTGCTTATTATCCCATTATGCAGTATGGAAAATTGTTTAACCTTGCCGGGCCGCCGTGCTATATTCCACAACAAAATTCCGTAATATCAGTGGTTCACGGACGCAATCACCGTAATTGCAAAGTATGCCGTGAAAACTGCCGGCGTGTGAAGCGGCCCCGCACAGGTGACGCATCGTGCGCTATTTCACCACGGTTGCTTGCGTAGCGTATGGCCGACTTAGATTATACACAATGTGATTCCTGTCGGTCGTCGCAAGAACTCACACACTTTTCCGGGTGTCGGAACTTTTAGAATGGATCAATAGAATTTAATAGCCGATTTAGTTACACAAATTTCACCGAGTAATTCGACCCGCGAAACCGGAAGAATAGCGAAAAATGGTTGGCATTCTGGGTTCAAATGCGTGAGAATATTTATTACCAATGGTATATAATAACGTCTGCTGGCAACGTGTATAATATTATATGCTACTGCGCGCGTGCGTGTATGATTGAAGCAGGGGTGGTATTGGGTCAGCTAGACAACTCACCTCGCTAATATTAGCAAAATATGGCGTGTTGATAAATCTTGGCTTCTTATTGTTGACGTCACTTACGTCAATTTTTACCTGTATGGTAGTAATCTGCAAATAAAACCAACTTTTTTTCAAACTGGGAGTTTTATGAAATGAAAAAGGCTTATCGTCATCACGTACCTGAAGCTAACTGTTTACTCGATGCATAAAAATTGAATGAGAACTATCCAGCGGAAATATTTACATCTGATAACAAAATAGGTAAAATGATTACGCTGTAGACGAATAGAATATTACGAAATATAATATATAATAATATAATATAAAATCCTGAAAATTGTGCTTAATAAAAGATGAAGCCACTAACGCCGCGACACTAGTAATAAAACTTAATATCATTCTAGCAGCGGAACATGAGTAAGAAAAATAAAACTAAACCAAACCTTAAAAGAGGAACGTAAGTTGTATAATAATATAAATTAAACGTCGCATTAGAACGAGAAAATAAGTATTATAAATAATGTTAATTGAACGTTACCTTAGAAGAGGAACGTTTGTCCGTGCAGGTGATGCCGATGTCGATGCGTGGAACTCGGTCGTAGTTCTCTGCGCCACCAGATGAATTAAATATCTCGTCTACCTAAATATTTAAAAAGGAAAGTTACTATTGATTAGCTCGCTTCATCACTGCTACAATCACAACGGTAGTCGTACGTAAAGCACAAAATAGAACATAACAAGTCAGTTGGTAGGTGAATGCATTAGGTTAGAGGAGTTAACAGAAGCGAGGTATTAGAGAACAGTACAGAGTAAAATATGAACCAAATACATCTCTAGATGGCATAAACAAAATAATGCAAATTCATGTAAATTTTATCAAGAATTTAATAATATACCCCTACTGCTCAGTCGAACGTAGTAATGCTCGTATAATTAGCCTATCTGTTAGCGTAAATGGTGAGAATATCAAAACAACCATTACTGTGTAGCCAAACACAGAGAAAATCGTCGCAGTAGATTAATTTGTGCAATGATACAGTCAATTATTGTTGGAAAAACTATTCACATATAGCTATTACATTGTCTCTTCTGTTTTCGTAAACAGAGCGTATATCTCATTAAATACACAATCAACGCGTTAATCGTAAACACTAACCCACAGGTGTAAATTCGCGATGAGCTTTATTGCTCTCGTGTCCGGTATGAACTCAACCAACTTGCTAATATGCTGTTGATCTAGTTGGATTTCGGTGTCACTACCGTGTACACGGAGTACCCCTATAACCTCTCCTGGAAAATACAACGGGCGTCATTTAACATTTTATGCACAATTTATATGGCTGTCGCGAGACTTCAACACCGATTTTTAGAAACCGCTGTCGAGTAGAGATGCTGCGAGCTAACCGAAATGTCACAGTTTGACGTTACATTTATCGGGTTATCACGTAATGCACGTAAGACTTCGTTACTACCCAGCTAACAAAGTTATGTTCCTTGAATGTTATGGGAGTGTTTCCTTTAGGTTAGCAGAACATTATTCAGTAACGTTCTAATAACGTTTTTTAGGAAAGTTTTCCTGACATTCTGAGAACGTTTTTACCAAATGTTAGGCACTAACATTCACACTACTTTCAGATAACATTGATCATCCTTCGAAAATGACATATTAACGGAAGACACACTACGCATGCGCTGCAGCCCTAACTTAATGTCTCCAGTAAGGCAGTCCCACACACAAGTACAAACAGTCACACTATCCCTATACCTAACCCTAACCGTAACCCCAACCCTAAACCTAACACTAACTCTAAAGCGACTCGCGTCGTATATATAGCGTGTAAAAACAGATAAATTAATCTATGGTGTATAACCTTTTGCTTTCAATAAAAAACTGAACTGAACTGTTTCTGAACTGAAAATCAATCCCAAACAACTAGTGTAGGCTAGCTAATTAATTAATTAATTAATAATTAAATAATTAATTAATTAATTATAAGGCTGGAGATTAATTAATAGCTAGTGAACGGCATTATTTTGTGGGAAAGCGACGCATGCGCAAATGGACTACCGTACCCGTAGCCGCGAGACATACGGCTACCGTCCCCGTAGCCACTGCGAACAAAAATACATTTGATACCTGTGCTATAGTTTGCAACATCACAAAAACGGCAATTATGAGTTTCGAACCCATCCGAGGACGATTAACGTTTTTCGAACGTTCCAAGAACATAACTTTCTCACCAAGTAAAACCAATGAATGCATAACGATATGGAAATATTCTTAAAATATTTTTGGCTAATGTAACCAAACTAGAACCTCCAGCGAATGTTACGAGAAACATTCCAAGAACATAACTCTCTCACCAAGTAAAACCAATGAATGCATAACGATATGGGAATGTTCTTAGAATATTTTTGGCTAATGTAACTAAACTATACTCTACTGCTGGCCATGTGAGTATACTATTTCAGTACGATGGCCTGTCTCGCTGATGTAAGGAAAAAGGATGAGGGGAAGTCGCAGACTCACCGACAGGTGCCATCTCCGAAACGTCCATGAAGACGGGAGCAGGCGCTCCGTCGTAGCTGCACAACGCTAGACGAATGTAAACAAGTGATGCAGACGATAGGCATATAGATATAGCCTGGGACATCGCAAAACCACTACCGGACATAATTACGCGCTACATACATCATATCAGGGGTTAATAATAACTAATTTGTCATTATTAACCACCTGATCATATGTAGGCTAAATACGAGCGCTCACACACACACACACACACACACACACACACACACACACACACACACACACACACACACACACACACACACACACACACGCGCGCG
>NW_014577256.1:173823-188823 GCF_000485595.1 Priapulus caudatus | reverse complement strand
AACGGCACCTGATGCATGGGTTAAATTATGTAATTGAGTGTTAAAGCAGGTTACAACCCGTTTGCAGCTTTTTTCACAATTCCAAGAAAGGGTTTTGGCTGTCGCCCTCATCCCAGCGGTGGTCACTCTCTACATATTCAATAATGCCCCCCCCCCCATCGTACATCAATCAATGCCGCGCTGCAAGCGCAAGAATTGTTCTACTAAAAAGAGAATTGTCGTAGTCAGAATGAAGGCTGTACATGTACTCAAAAGTGCCTCAAACACCATCTCCTGCTATCTACATTTTCAAAATTTTCTGGGGGAGGGCCTCCCTACCCCCGCCAGTTTTCCACCTCCCTCCTTGAAATCCTGGATCCGCCACTGCTTCTCATGCCTCTTTTCACAGAGTTAGGATCCGTAATACCTTTATCGCGAAGTTGATTTATTCGGTATATACTACTAATGCGATCAGCGATTATGGGTTTAATTATTCACTGAAACTACTCGCGTTCTTACGAATTATCCATGAGTATAAAATGTTCAATTAACTAAGATAGATTACCTAATATGACTACATGAATATCCTAACGCGTGACGCAAATCGTATTTACCACATTATAATAATATTCTAAATCTCACTTTTGTATTCTGGAGCATTTTCTAACTCCGTGTTACGATTATTGGCTGTTATATGATCTTATTATGACTTAAAGCTTAACCATCTTCTCTATAAAAATTGGCTTAACTTATAATGAGACTAAATCAAATATATAAGTAGTTACTGTAGAGGTATGTAGTGTCTTTTAAATCTACGATCTGATATTACTGGAAGATGCAAAAGATCCAGGCATTCATGTTCCTCGTGTTATACGCTCGTCGGCATAAAATCATCTTGCGCGCGAAAACAAATAATTTGTCTTGGCCCAATATTGGAATAGCCGCAGTCACGGTAAATAAATTACATATAGGCCTACACTGAAGCTTTTATATACATGTATACGATCGGCGACAGGTGAGGACCCTCTGCAACAAATATGAGGTTTACACGTGTAATGGGTCCACCTATACATGCCACAACACAGCTCGTAAAAACCTGACGGCAGGTCTACAAATCCGACAATATATGTACACATCTCAGCTTCTGGGTTAAGAGATCCAGCTAGCCCCAAATCCCAATTTTACACGCAAACAGCAACAAAAGTCATCACCTATAGGCGCCTCTCGCTGTGACAGAAACAGGGTATTATATGTATAAGCTACTAGCTGTCAAGCTGATTATGGCTGACCCCAGCACACCCACAATGAACTACTGTTCGGTCCTGCACTGCCCGTAGAATTATAGACATTTACATTTAAAATGGCTAACCAACGGACCTTGCATCATAGCCGGAAAAGTCTTACAAAGACTTAGAATATACAGTATATTTCAATTGCATTCTATAGATCATTATTTCGACATAGTCATATTGCGCGTGGGCTATATTTGCTATGGTTCCGGCCCTTGCTGTTATGTGATCTATATTTCATAAAGCTGATGCCCTTGCTACTTATTTTAGTCATACTGACGTACTTTCACAATGTATGTTTGCCAGAAAGGTACAATTTAATTTTCATATCGCATCGTAGAATACGATAGCAATCATTACTAGAGTTCTGCACGTAACTTACCTCCTCCCTCGTGTCTTGTTAATTTGATTCACTTGACTTCAAAAGCGCATCATATATCATATACACGCATGGAACATATATGCGGCGCATGGAGTCAAATGTGCCTCTTTAAGATATACAATACCACGTCGTAAGATTCCAACAATGAATCCTCCATTCAATCGGTAACGAAGAGAAACAAAAGCAAACGCATCTTGGAATAGCTAGCTATAGATGTCCACGTAACACAGACGCTCTTCAAAAATACGAAACCGATTCATTCTCCAGAGGGTGTATATCGGCGTCGCGCAGCTCAATAAAAGTTTCGCGACGTGGTATTATGTTTATAAATGTCAGCGCTCAGTAGCCTACATTTACAAAACCTGCATCCGAGTCTACGCAAATTTAATCTGGTAGCTGAAGTCCACCTCGTGCCGGCCACGCTCACGATAACACGCAGTCTCACGACGTCACGCATGCCCTTATGCGTCGGAAATGCCACGGTCGCATCGCAACGTTACTTAGCAGTAACGTAGCATAGATATAGCCGATCGCTACGGGAATATATACCCGCCGAAGGGTTAGCTGCTCTCCGCACACACACACACGCACGCACGCACGCACGCACGCACGCACGCACGCACACACACACACACACGACATATACGGCAGGCGTTATACCTCCTGCCGCCGAAAACTTACTCACTCAGATATTCTAATAATGTTATAGGTTCTCAATAATTGCCTCTCTTGGCTCTCAATAGAACATTATTCCTAGAGTTCATTTCCTTGTCGCGGAACTAAGCAGAATGGACGTATATTCTATTAGCGGGCTTGGCCCGCTGAGTTTGTGTGCAGACATCTCCATAGGTTGGTAGCCGTTACACATCGCCGAGCAGCCAGACACACATTCAAGCTAAAAGACGCTTTATATAGGGGTGTGCGTCACCGAGGAACCAGGCATTCGGTATAAGATCAACACACACGCGCGCGTGCCAGCACGAACGCACGCTCACATGCACACACGCGCGCTATCACAAATACACACTGCGCGCGCGCACAACACACCACGCACGCACGCACGCACGCAAACTCCACGCACACACACACACACAACACACACACACACACACACACACACACACACACACACACAGGCCACCACACCACACACTACACATATATATATATATATATGAGACACTTGGTTGCAGAATTACCATATTACTGTCATAAAATTAACTTTATGACATCATTCGACAATAAAACTGTGATTAGAAAGAAGAATTTTACTACCAAATACAGAAAAACCTCGTGTATAACCATATGACTCATATAACACCATCAAAATGCATCATTTTTGTACATGTGTGATGCCAGTTTCGTAACAAGTTTTCCCAAGAAGGAAGAGTATCTGCCCTTTTTTACCCGTACTCGATTTTTTGGTAGTGCGCATAGGCTAGTTTACTGGTGGTGTCGGATCAAGCACCATTGTTAACACAAACACCATTAAACCTAATTATCAATGGCCCTGATTATACCCGAGCAAACTGAAAACCCCTCTGTTAAAACTATATTGTTGGAGGCAGATTGTATGACATTCCATCTCATTGTATCTACCAGGCAGGCATACTCTAGTGGCCCCTTGTTACCACAGTAATGATACTCCGGGACTATTCTATGCTGTGTATGCGTACGAAACGTACACGCGCGGCGGGGTGTAGGTATATTTGAATATAGCAGGACACGAACCGAACAGTTCCCTAATTGTTTCCTAGCCCCAAAACGCGTAGATATTCAGACCCAGATACACACATACACGCTCACACTCGGGCGCATGCGCGCGCACGCACACGCGCATTCCTACTAACGCACGCGTGTACGTCAACGAACGCACGCTCATACACGCACACGCACGCATACGCATACACGCCCCCACACGCAGGCACAATATACATAAATATCGTCACCATCGTCGCTTTGGCCTGGGAGATCTAAGACTGGCCGTTACTGGCTGCATGTTCTATACCCTTGTAAATCGAGCAGTCGGTCTCACTGCGTATAGAACTTGTGGCCGATTCGCAGGAAGCAACTGGTCTTGGCTGCTTACGGCACCATAAACTAATCACTGGCGATAGAGAGCGAAGTTGTTTATCGCTCACTTGACACACTGCCGGTCAGCCTGTGCCTTCCGTTCACTTGTTCGTGTGGTAAATACGGCACACGTATGAATAATATTTCAGTAGCAGACCGAAAAAGCAGCATTCTGACTCGTTCCATCGTCTTTGTTTACATTCAAGATGGATGTGGTGGCCTAGAAAGGCGTGCGTGTACTGCAACACCCGGCACATATATAATGGGCTACCATACTCAATTTCACTACAGTGTTCGTCATTACTTGATTGCCGATTCAGCTGCCATACTACTTATGAATAAATTATACCCGGCATGGCGCAGGGGTTTCTCATACACCTTCACTTTTGTAACACAGCTATTAGCCAGCAAATTATATATATATATAATTAGCCACGTTTGGATATCGAACTACCTCGCAGCTGTGCTGTGATATTTTGAATCTGAACATCTGAACGGATTGGTACACTTGTTTGTTTCAATCATGCCATCGAGTGCTATCTCCTCTTTAGCTTTTACGCCGACATTCTATATTCGTATTGTGCTGTGCGTGAGTGCGTATGTGCGTGCGTGCGTGTGTGCGTGTGTGCATGCGCGAGTGCATGTGTGCGTGCGTGTGTGCGTGTGTGCGTGCGTGTGTGCGTGCGCGAGTACCAGTATGCATGCGCGCTGATGTGGTTGTTTGTTTATTTGCTTGTTTGAGTTGTTGTGTATGTTTGCGCGTGTATTTAACCCCGTCTATCAAAATCCGAGTCACGACCAAGCCACTGAGCACAAACTCCATCGCTGTATACTTGACTGTGTATAGAGACGGAATGAACTGCCGGTATAACTAAACGTATTTATAACTTTCGTAGCCCTGAGGTCACACCTTTATTGCGGCAGCAATTCTTCGAAGAATGGTGTTCATGAGACGAATGATAAATTGGAAGTTAACAGGTATTAAATCGAGTGTGATAAGTGCAGAATAAATGAGTGGTTTCGACAATGAAAAGGGAACGTGTGTGAGCATTGATAACTACGTTCTATGTTTCATGCGTACTTCACCCTTTTTCACCATTTCGTTTATAATCTAATGAACCATATAATTCGTCCATCAAAATAAAATCGCGCGATTAGAATAGACTGTGGGTGAAAAGGGCTGAACTTTAAACGTTAAAGTTTATTTGATCTTCCACGATACTAGCGAATCTGCACAGGTCATAATACACAGTCATAAAACAATATTATTGCACAGTTATTCTCAACAGGTGATGTCCATTGCGAAAACGCTCTATGGCGAAGAACGACAACCAAGGTTACGAATCTTCTATGTAACTTGAAAGACATTTTCAAAGATGCTTGTGCGTACAGATATTCGAGACTAGGAATAGATTTCCAGCTGCGCAGCGGAGCTTGTGTAATCATTACAGGCCATGCCACACATGGCGTGTAATTTTTAGAGGCTACTAAATTTGCTTGACCCACGAATAGATGCCTGGGAGGTGAAAGCGATGAGTGAGAGCCGACAGTGTGGTAGAAGCAGGCGTGAGCCCATAGCGGGGAACGCTGATAGAAAGATCTTTAGTTTTCTAAGCTGTATGTTACGCCACCTTCTTCGATGATTTTTTCGCAATCGGTTCCTGATAGTGGACTACACTACATCTACTTCTACTGTCGTCGGCTTCATCATGTACGCAAGTCACTCCATTCAAATCTCAAAAGACACCGCCACATAATGTTCTCACGGTTATGTAAGTCATCGAGAGGATTTCAAACGGATAATTTACGAGGCTATTATAGATGAATAATATCAAGAGCATATAAAGAAGGCCTTCTTTATACGCTCATGATATTATCAGGAGTCTATCAATATATTGATAGACTCCTGATAATATGGTGGGATATCATAGCAGACCACCGCCAGGGCATTATGGTCAGTACATTCCCGTAGCTTGGAACTGTGCCAGACTGTTTGGCCAATTACATTGATCTGATAATTAAACTTTCGATTGACCTATATATCATAGCGTTAATACCATAGATTCCCGTTAAGCTATAGAAGGTCCCAAAAGTTTAGGTACTGTTATAAAAGCGTATTTGCACGTGAATAGGGTACGCAGATATTTCTGTCCATTTTACATGGGATTGTTTGTATCTGTAGTTGACGCGTAGCATGTTATCGCCCCCCCCCCCAGCGTAGTACCCCCTGCCGGACATTGTGTGTAATCTGCCCCTGTAATAACCAGTAATGACCAGGAAAGCCCCGCTTTCGTGGTGCTTTCAGTCTAAGCAGGTTCTTGAGCTCCGTGTACCTGCATGTCGCGTTATTTGCCTTATCGTCGTGAGCGGATATACAGCGTGGGGACGGCAGACTCTATATGCAAAACTTTTGGCATCAGCGCTATATATATAATATATATATATATATATAATATATATATATATATATATATAGATATAGTATATATAGATAGATAATATATTTATATATATTATATATATATATATATATAAAATAATAGATATAAATATGTATATGCTATAATATATATATATATTTATCGATTTTATTATAATATTATATATATATATATATATATATATATATATATATATATAATTAGCCAGCTGTGCACTGGGTGAAATATCAAAAGCAAATGTCAATTTCAGAGGAATATGACGTCTAAAGAATATTATTGGATTATATAGGCTGAAACGCAATATAGCGAGCATATACGTGTTTGTGTTTGTCACCCCCCCCCTCCATCGACGTAAGGGCCGTGTAAGAACCTGCCTCCCGACGTCGTTCACTATCGTCCCGCTCTAATGGCGAGACGGTCAAATATCTATCGCCAACCTTGAAGCTAAAACACTAGCATACATATATAGTAATTGCATGCGTTTAAAAAGCGATTCTACAAAGGCGTCGTCTATTTCGTACGCCCTAAACATTCTTGCATAATTTACTGCGTTGAGAACTTAAAGGTGGCATAACTAATTGCTTCGCTATTTCACACGTCGCTTCTGTTCGCCTCGTGAAAATATCACACATCGTACACGCGCGACCTGATGCAGGAAAGGATGGCTATAGTCACAGCTATTGCCACACACACTCGTAAACACACCCCATGAGACTACGAAGGTGTAATCAGGCCCAACCATATAGCCATACAACTAACCACTATTCCGATACTTCCTCGTGAAGTAGGATACGCTGCAGGTCAACTTTTGTGGCACGCATATGCGCAAAGTTTGCGCTCTCATATTCCCATTGCATTATCGCGGCTCCTACTTTATTTGCCCTGTTATTTGAAGTTGTCTAGTCTTGTGTAGTCACACGAAAACACCGTAAAAGCTCAGAGCGGTCGCGTGCCTAGAGGAATGACACGCGAACCTGTTCCCTAAGCTCCTTGTCGACTAGGAACTGCTAAAACCTCTAGCGATATAGTAAATAGGATATTATTAGTAGTAGTTTCAAACAAGTGCGCTCCTGGTGGCTACTACACGTAGCATCTGTCTCTATGTCATATGTATTGGTGTGTTAGCCTAACGTAGGCGTAAAAAATAATCGACGTCATGTATGACGTTTTTTGCGTAGACACGCGTTATTTTCGGAGATCTCATTTAATACATGTCTGTTACAGATAATTACTATGATACGGACACCGTATATTTAAAATTCGAGCAGCTCTTGTATGTCAATAGTGCTATTCCTATCGCTATATCTGTACTGAAAACCCGTATGCAGGATATCGAAATGAAAAATACGTTTTATATATTTTACTTTTGCTAGAATATGCCACTGCTGCGAAATGTGTAACACCATGACGATAAAAAAGCCTTTCCAATAAAAGATCAATAGTATTCATGATCATATGGAACGATCCATTATTAAAAGAATATGCTTACTAATGACCTTTTCATTACGTTAGGATCCCTCATATATATATAATCTATAATCATATATATACATATATATATATATATATATATTTAGTCCATAAACAAGCGATAGTAATTTGACATTTCTGAATAGCCGCTTACATTATGTAACCACGCTGCGCCGTAGTGTTGGAGATTGTATTGACAGCTGTTACCGCATGTGCATCACCCGTCAGGAATAGATGCCACAGTCTAACAGATCTGTGTTCGACATACCAAACCGAGTATATGCACTGTTATGTGAAGTATGCTGCGTCAAGCCAAGCGCGCTGTTCGAACCCGTACTTGTAAAGTGGTTTGACAATTGAGAGAGGTTTCGTGTGGACCAAAGTTCACTTGAACCCGATGGGTGACCCACGGGCTAAACCTGCTCGTCTATAGTCTGTTGTCAACGAGCATCCCGATATGGCAATAGCCACGCGTGTATGCACACTGTACGCATTTAACCGCGCACGCGGTTTTATACGTACATTCAGGTAAACTGGGGACTTTGTCTGAGGACAGCAAATCACCGTGTTTAGTGGTGACACTAACTTTGTATTCTCTCGCACTATTACGATACCAGAGCAAGCAGAGAATATAGTGAGCTGTTTGTTCGAGCATGCACACTGCTTTCGCACTTCGACCGTTGACTTCATGTAATACTGGTAATCCACACGCGCGATGTTACCATTACACGTTTCTGACATCGTTAGTTAATAATTGCAATTTCGTTGTCACTCGATGATTATTTACAGACTACAGCGGACATAGCTTGTCAGGTTTCGTTAATGAATATATAATTCGTTGCAATCTGCAAATTTAACGTTGACACGTGCACTCGACATGCTGTTATGCGTGTCGGTTCAATTTAACATTGTCGGAAACAACGTAAAGTATAATTAAAGAAACAATTTAATTTACAGGGGAATACTTCAGCAGGACACAGGGGGAAGGGGGGGGGGTTACAGTGTCGAATTTGATTCCGAACGAACACTTTGTATTATTTCGCATTTAAATTGTTCATAATTCATGTTCATAATTTAGCGATAAATGTTTGTGCAAAACGACATTAATTTTGTAATTTGCGTGCCACATGCACAACGAATATTACTGCGAAACATTTATAAGGAAACCAATACGTACGAAATACCTATACTGACGCGAAACAATGTTCAAAGTACGTCAGAATATCTTTATTACGAGGCGCTATAATTCCTAATTATAACGAATAACACTTTTCTATATCTGTAATAAATACTAGCTTCAATATCGATATACTAGTATAGTAACTTATTCAAGCCACAAAACTCTTCCAAAAACCTTTTATATGCAAATCATTCGGGTATCATCTTCCCCGGGGGATATGAAGAAAGCGTTAAACGTTTCTCATCTCCGCCCACAGAGACACACATCGTTTTGCGCAGACGCCACGCTTCGTGTTGTGCAAACGTGTTGCTGTGCAAACTTATTGAAACACGAATCCACGTTACGTTATAATGGCCCCATGAACGTGAGACAGGTCTTCGACGCAGACGATAGATTAAAGGATTTCAGATGTTGTGTTAACCCGAGCACGAAAATTGGCAGTCGCCCGCCCAACTGTTTGACAATCCGTGGCAACTAACTTTAATCGGTTTGCGCAAAATACTTTGCGCGTGACTACGACAGGTTTAAATGTTTCGAGTAAAGATTGAAAAGATCACGTAGAAACGGCATCGACGGAGAAGACGTCTTATCCAAAACTAGGTGATTGCTAGTTCTTATTTCAGGTCACTAACCATAGTCGCCAACCGTACCCAGAACACTCGCGAATAATTACTTAAAGGAAAACGAGCGAATAATTGCAAACGGCTATGACAATATCTGAGCTAAAATTACCCTTGTTTACTGACAACAAGCTTCAGTTGAGATAGATAAGATTGTCACAGCATTGACCACGCCAGTACCCAAGCCAAATGCCCCCAAACACACGCACATGCACACACACAAGGCACGCTCGCACGCAACCATGTACTCACGCACTGATCCGGAGCCCCCACCCACACATCCAAATACATACAGGCACGCACGCACGAACGCACACACGCATGCACACACGCACGCACACACGCACGCACGCACGCACGCACGCACACACGCACGAACGCACGCACGCACACACACACACACGCGCACACACACGCGCACGCACGCACGCACGCACGCACACACAGCAGGGAAGGACAGAATAAAGAAGCAGCAGCATAAAGGTTACGGCCGCTGTGCCTGATGTAGATTGTCGCCGTCTTTTATATGAATCGGTTAAAAGCTCACACATCGTCTCTAATCCACAACTACAGTAGTCCACGGACAGTTACATGACGCTACCTCCAGGAAGAACCTACTTGTTGTGAGCCTAATCTTCGCAAAAGATAAACAGTTCGCTACTCGAAAAGCCGATGAATTCAATTCAAACCACGAACTTAGTCTTCTTACGAGGTTGTGAGAGGGGCTAGCGAGATTCAAGAACGTTTACGGCCTATGTTAGTTTCTCTCGTTTGTAAGAATGAAGTAAGATTTCTCGTAGATACGATTTCATCGAAACTACGGCTATTCTGCTTGGTGACCATTTTTTTTTGCGTTCAGAATTTTTGATGAAAATAAGTGATGCAGTAAAGGGTACACGGGCACACGCATGTATGCACGTATACACACTTTCACACGCACTCACGCACACACATACATGTATACATAGACCTACCTATAATTCTTCGGCAATTAAATACACATTTGACTCAATGGTTCGGTCATGTAGCACACATAAAAACACACCGCATTTCCTGCAGGTAATGTGCAAGACATTTCGATGAATTGCCAACCTTGAGCTATCATCACTACGTTTAATTTGTGTGTAGTTAGGGCATTGCGACGTCGACTGCTGTGAAATTAAATCAACAGACAGCTTAATCCCGGACGACATCTAAAACTCACGAGCAAAGTTTATCAAATCAACTTCTCATTACATGACTATATGGCGGCAACAGTGGTAACGGTCAACAATGACGGAAAAGTGACCTAACCTTTATTTGCTGGATTAATAATTTCTATATTATAAATTTTGATGCAGACGTGCTTCGTTTATGTTTGGCAAAGCTCAAACCTGATTCGGGTTTACTATGTAGATTGTAAACGAATTAGCAATAATTGAGCTTAAACTTACACAGCAAGTTAAAATTAAATTACACACACCTGCCGAGAACTCTCTGCTTGCTGCTGTTGAATCCCGAGCTGCTTCATCTTGAAAAGAAGCGACATTCGAGTTTGTGTAATTATAGTAAAACATGTGAGATGTAGATGACACTCTCCTCGTTAAACAGGGGCGTCTAAGAACCCAGATTATTTTTGTTAAAGATTGCAGCAAACTCTGCTTGCTGATGCTAAATCCCTGCGCTGCTTCATCTTGAATAGAAGTGACATTCGAGTTTGTGTAATTATAGTAAAACATGTGAGATGTAGATGACACTCCCCTCGTTAAACAGGGGCGTCAAAGAACCTAGATTATTTTTGTTAAAGATCAGCGGGATCGAGTGGGAGTTATGGTCTGCGGTACGATACGACAAACGCGCTCTTGCTCGTTTCCTAATGTCTTTTCAGAAATGCTTGAAAGTCAATTATTAATCACCAGCTAAACAGAAAGTACGGCAAAAAATCTTGTTGTAAACAGATTTCAATTAACACAAGTAATTAAGTCACAGTGAAGATATTTATCTCGCAGCACATTGAGATAATATAATGCGTATACCACTTAAGATTAACTTTTGTAAAGCGGTCTACAGCTATTCATGTCTGTAAGGAAGGTCACAGAATCGTCATCTACTTTTATGCTGTAAGATAGATGGTGATGGTAGTTTAACCCTGGGACTCGACCCCATTATAGACTTATATTGTAGTGTGTGCCGCGCACAAACATGCTCGTTGACAACATTCCGTTTCCGTTCTGTATATAATAACCGTTTTCATTTTTATCGCACGCAACTTCTTTACACTCGATTTAATCCAGAGGATATGCGATAGTACTACGTCGTAAGACGTTATAGTAAAGTGCGCTGACGGTGTTTCATCGAAAAGCTCGCGTGCGCGTTATGCTGAGAATGCAAATTTGTGAATCCGCGCGGAGCTTACAGATTTTTTTCCGACGGGAATGTGGATTTTCACCGGTAGCAAACGAAAATGTACCAGCAGAATGTGTTCATAATTCACAAATCAAACGACGAGATAGAATCAGCTGCCTAAACACTAACCGCCCGCCAGATTTGGGGCGCGCGCGCTCTCAAAGCTAAAGCTCGCAAATCAAACAGATCTCACGCAGGTGTTTCGGTTAGAAGCGCCATCTATTTGACCCCACGCCGAAAACTGACTACAATACGAAGAACCGCAGCGAGAAGAATCGGAACGCGGCAAAAATGAGATTGCGACGGCTTTCAATGGATAAAATAACTCGTGTTTGCGCTCTGAGGCGCAGCGTTTCAGGATTAGCAAAGTCGATTTTCAATCTCAAGGTTGTGTACACTGATGCGACATCGAGGTTAGTCCCGGCTTGACACGGGATGGTGAACGTGTGTACACAATCTCACCTCCTACTACATACAGGCAACGGTGTCGTGACTTGGAGGGTCTCTCATATACTAAGTATGTGAAATGCCGAGTCGAGGTGAGGTCTACAAGGGTAGCGTGGAACGTTGCGGGTATAAATTACAAAGTGGTAGGCACCGCTGCGCATGCGCTTGGCGAACATCGGTGGCAGCGTTGCTTTGTTCGGCTAACGATAACAGGTTGTCTATTCGCGCTGAAAATTTCTTCCTTCTCATCCGTCAACCAGGCTCCCAGCCACATGTCTGCCTCTCATGATATAGTCTGGTGAACGCGCACCTGTTGGCGCACTTACTTGCGTGCTTCCAGCAGAGTTCTCGTGGCGCTAATGCAGTGTGTGGTTCACGGTCATCCGCTAGTTGCCGATCGTTACTACGTTACTCTGTATAATCACCCAGTTACAAATATCCGAGCAATTCTCTTCTCTCACTGTCATATCAGATAGACGAACGTACCATGTCGATAAATATGTCACTAAGCTTATGCGCGCGTGCACGAACATTTACCAAATTGTCACGATCCCCACCTCAGTGTTCCAAGTAAAAATCGCAAACTTTTCTGCAATCACTGGGAAACGCATGCGATCATGATAATAAACTGGTTCCACCGCATGCCTGGTGTGAGGCTTTACGTCCTAGAAGAACAGCCGTCCTCATCGCATTTTCGCATTTTAATTGAGCGCGGTGTCATTGTCAGTATATAGATTGCCGCCCAGCGGGACAAGGCGTGCCTTGTCATGTTTGCTTACATACGCGCATATAATCCACACGCCCTCGTGTGACACAATACAGAGAAGCACGAAAGGAAACAAGGTAAAGTTATACGCGAAAAATAAACGAAGTGAATACATCACACGTAAATGTTTTACATACGAAAGAATTAAGATATTGTTAATTTTAACTTGGCATATGTTTTTCGCGCAATACCGAAAGAAAGCGTCATGGTGACAGAAACGTCGACGAACAGTAAAGGAGGTAAATTAATAGATTATCTGGAGGCGATTAAATTGAAAAGCGAATCGGCAGAAACTATATATGAAACGAAAGGCGAAAATATATGAAGTACAGGGGGCATATATATGCGTATTCGCTGTCTTGTTAAACGGGGTTTTCTTACAGTCCCCAGTTTCATACGAATTAACTAACAATACAAATGAAACAAATAGCCTTATCGATCGTTGTAAGAGGAAATACATGCAACTTTAAGTGTGGTTTGGAGGACTTAGCAACGCTACGCGCCCACCCTATGTACCGTTATTAAATGGTGGCAAGGGCAACATTGATTTTTGAGTATGCAGTGTATTTTGCAGTACAGCCATACTTAAAAATCAATGTTGCCATTATATATATATATATATATATATATATATACATTCACCTGCTTTAAGTCTAACCGCTCTGAACTACGATAGGAAGATAAATTGCGTGATTCGCACACACTCTACCCCTAGGCGATACGATTTTTTAACAGCATTTATAGTCAAGGTCTGTCACATTGCTCTCAGTTTCCAGACGATTAGCGTTTAGACAGTCGGACAAAACGCGAATTAGCGAAACCAGCGATGACCCACATTTTCCACTTTCACACGGAGTCAGTCGGGTGATAACTCGCGCGAACGATTTTCGTTTCTGTTTCGGAGAACAGACTTCGCTTTGAAAGCGAAGAAGCGAGCCGAGCCCGCGCAAAAATAATACGACCAGTGTCTTCTCTTGTTTAATCAGTCGGGTAAAAATCGCGAGCCGGTGTAACTACGCCCAATTATATATGTGTCGCGAAAGGATGTATACCGAAGCATTTAGGAAAACGTTGACCCACGGATTCCAATCACACAGAGCCGCTGTAACGTTACAACTGTCTATTCCTCATGTCTATAGTTACACGAACATATAACATGGTATCGCTAAGACGCGAATAAAGTCGTTCGATTCTGTCTAGTGTCTACTGATGAACAGAGGTTTTTTTGCGTGTGAAAATATATTTGTGTAGGGGTGCTGCCGCTTCCGGCTGCTGAACCGTTTATTTTAATCTGGGCCGCACCAACGGTGGTCGCATGCGTGATGCATGAGAGTGCCCAACACGGTAACACAGTGAGCCATGCACCAATCTGACCGAAAAACATGATGCTATGAGTTAAGAAACGGTCCGCACCTTTCAACTTTTTGAGAGAGAAAGACCTGCGTATCTAGAACAGCGCGAACAGATCTAGGCCAGATAAAATATATACTATTTATAGATATATACAAGAAATATGTATTTTTCAAAGTGGGGACGCTGAAATTGTCGGGTTTTTGTGGCGGAACCTATATATTATATACAATATATAGGACTGAACTGGGACAGCAATATGTGCGTTAAAAGCTTAATCGATGGTTGCAGAATTCTTGGCGGTTTTATGGAGGGGAACGCTGGCCATAAATTTCTTTTCACTCGCCAACCGGATTTTTCGCTTCCGACGAGTATTTCTGTGTCCAGAATTTAACGGCCGCGTTTGTGTTGACACCAATTGGGAGTGTACTGTCGCGCTTGTGTAGTTATTTACGCAGCGTGGCGATCTATACGTACGTCCCGTGTTTAAAAAGGTGAGGGCATTCGTGCATATCGTAAAAGTTAAATTAATCACACGCGCATAGTTAAGATTTCACACGAAAACGTGAAATTTTGGTGCCAAATTGTCATAGTTGGACGCTGTTTTGAAGATATATA
>NW_014577256.1:164689-173813 GCF_000485595.1 Priapulus caudatus | reverse complement strand
TATATATATATATAATTATATATATATACGTTTATAGTAATATATATATATATATATATAAATATATATATATATATTACCATAAACGTCAGGTTTACCATAAACAGAATGACATTCGAACGACTAGACATGCGAGAGTGTAGGAACACTTTCACCTATTTTCACCTGCAAGAAAATTGATTATACAGAACATTTGTCTGTTCATGTTTCCAAACGGAAATGTGCATTTGAAATGACTCATGTAATGAACCGTCATTAATTAGCAATGCACTTACAGTATCTGCTGTCCTGGTCTACTACTAGGCATTCATGTGGACGATGTCATTGACCTATCGGTGAATAGAGGGTGGTTGCGCGTACGCACAATGTCGCCGTGGGTCTATAGTAACGCCACTGGTATCCTAGAAACCAGGCTGTTGCCCTCGCCTATCGCCTATACCTCGCTGGAAGCAGAATTTGTCATCCGCCACCATTAATGAGGATGCAAAAGCGGGAGAGAGGGGGGGACAGAGACAAAGAGTAAAAGAGAAAGAGAGAGAGAGAGACCAGAGAGCGAGAGAATGACAGGAACACAGAGAGAAATGAAGAGTGCGAGGACGATAGATAGAGAAACAGACAGACGGGCGGCCGGCCAGACGTACGGACCTATAGATAGATAGATAGATAGATAGATAGATAGATAGACAGACAGACAGACAGATAGATAGATAGATAGATAGATAGATAGATAGATAGATAGATAGATAGATAGATAGATAGATAGATAGATAGATAGATAGATAGATAGATAGATAGATGCATATTCGTCCTGACACTAAATAATATACACTGCACTATAATTTACTCATAATATCTTTAAGTCATCCTTTTCTCATTCTTTCCCTCTCTGCATCCATTCGTAAATAGTGCAGTGTATATTATTTAGTGTCAGGACGAATATGCATCTATCTATCTATCTATCTATCTATCTATCTATTCCACCAGTCAAATGGGTACCTTCGCACTGCAGATCTGGTTGTTTAGGTGAGATATAGTAACAGTTAAGTGACAAGTACTTGTCGACTCTGCGGGAATTCGTTAACTGCTACCTAAATCGACATTAGCGGCGCGACAAATGACAGGCAAGGTATCTCGTGACGTTTCCAGTCAGACTTCCGATAGATCCACATCAGTCATTTCGGACGGGCGATGCCCTGCCACCAAGGTTCAAGTCGCTCTCAGTAGACACACGTTTCTCTGGGAGGACATGTTACAAAATGTACAAAGAATGTAACGTCGTACGCTTTCGCTATTTGCTGGATCACCGCAGAATAACGATTTCTTCATCTTAGTTCCAGCGCTCGGCGGGTATTAATGGCAGAAATGTAAACCGGGTCATACGATATTCCCGCTAAGTGGAAACATTCTTCAAGTCAAGGATATGAAAAGGCTGCCTTGGTGCGAGAAGACGCCGCTAATGCATTACGCGTGAGTTTAAACACCTGCAGTCGCAATAACACACATAGCGATGAATAAAAACTGCGTCATAATTTTCACAATAGCTCCGACTTGTAGGGCGGGTGGTAACAACGGTTATACACCACGTTACGTGAGTAGCGCATTGTGATTAAAATGAGATGTTGTGTTCTCCTATGAAACAAACATAATAACAAGTGTAACACATAGACGTCCAGGGCTTTGTGACGACAACTATACTTTAAGATTCATAATATGCAGGGCGTATTAGCGACATTAGTTCATTATTGGCGTCTTAGTATAGTGTGCGATACTAAGTATCCTCAAGGTGAATCTACCACTCTACTTAGAATTGCCACACGTCTGAGGCCACATGTGCAGTATATTATCATATGCCTCAATGCGATCGTGCTACTTACTATACGGGGATTGTAGTTTTCCTTCAGAATTCGAAATATTTTACGAATCACAGTCAGCTGGGTGCATGCAGCAAGGTAACTGGTTACTGGGTTAGCAATACTACACTGCGCTACATCAAGCAGGGAAGACAAAAATCTGAAAACTAACTGCGATCGTGTGGTTTTCGGGGCAGCAACAGGTATGGAACTTTTATCATTGCACAGGGCGCGTTCTTATTTGGCCATAGTGGTTGCCTGGTGCTCCTGCGCCACGCAGAAAGCGGCCTCATAGCTGGCCAGTAAACGCCCGGGGCGTGTTTGCTGTGTGAACGCTGACGTTGCATGGACGGTATGGATATTGCGCAGGCGAGTGATCCATTATATACGGTTGATATATTAGCCATGAATGTATTATCAGGTAGCGAAATTCTGTATTTGCTACAGGAAATGCTGAATAGGAGCTTAGAGCAGTGCTTCACAAAGTCACACACACGCGCGCACGCACGCACGCACACACACGCGCGCGCACACACACACACACACACACACACACACACACACACACACACACACACATATATATATATATATATATATATATATATATATATATATATATATATGGTAGTCGCCTCGGGAGTGGTTCTCGTTAACCCTCTCAGCGTTTAGTCAGAGCCTTGGCTTCTGCACGCGAAAAAGGAAACACTGGCGAATGTTTTTTTTACTCATAAATGCTACATTCGTCAAGATAGAGCATGCCCAACGGTTTCGCGTCTGCGTTCCCATGCACACGCATGTATGCGCTTCCTTTCAGAGCTGCCTTCGTGTATTGTCGCGGCGTCCTATAGACAAAGACCTATAGTCATTAGTCGTACATTGACTGGAGGTACGAGTAGCTGCAAGAGGTAAATGGTCGCGTCGAAGGTCGCTACAGGGAATGCTCACTAAAGTCGTGCGTGTGTTTCACGAGCACGTCCTCCTAATGGATTCACACACACACACGCACAAGCGGAACAGACGGAAACGTCACAATTACGTGCTATTTATCTTCGTTATCGTCGAACGACGTCCACTTCTTAAACTATTACAGAACTTAATGTCATTTTTGTCGCTGCCATTAATGGGTAATGATGTTATTTATTATTAACCTTAAGCCCCACACGCTTCAGCGGCACAGCAGCCTGTTGCCGCCTAACGGACGATAAAAAATGAATGATTATTGATTGCATACATCTACGAGTAGTCGTTTCCCATGCATATGCGATGTTTAATCAGGTTTCTCAATTATCGGCAGCGGAATTTATCCTGCGTAAGTCCCTCAATAATCAGGTAGAAAACATCGACGAAAACTTTAAAGTTAATTAACTGTCGCTTAGAATTAGCTTGCATATTGGCTGATGGTACTCCTGGGAGAGATATGCGCATTCAGTTGATCATGCAAATCGAGAAGCAGTGTGGTATCGAACTGTACATGATTTTCAGACATCTCGTCATTGCTTCCACCGGCAACATTCAGTTCACCATCTCATTAATCTGTATGCATTATATGCAGTGGCTAATTGTGACGGTCACGTGTCCGATTATTCATGCAGCCGTTAACACAGTTCATTATCAACATGCTAAATATACACTAAGAGGACAGAAAACAGAGCCCAGGTGACAATAAAACGGTAAACCTATAGATGTATGGTTATTACAGTAATGAGGCAAAACTGTTTGACGTTACGCTCTGACAACGTGACGGCCTGAAACTGCGCTTGTCTGCAGTTTGAACATCATAATTATACTAATGATGCATGTGCTTTGCGCGTTCAACACACACTCAACGCATCCTCCTCGATATTTGATCGAGTTTTGTTATCGCTCTCGTCTACTATCCAATAGGAGATAAAGATTTAATTCCTTGATCTATTAGAAACGGACTGCGCTAACCCACCAAATGCAGCGCTAGCCTTGTCGTAGCCGAATTGCACCTGTTATAGCGAATGCTCAGCCATAACCCGCAACAATAGCCAAGAAGACAAGGTCAAAAATGTTACCATGCCTTCCGCACCAATTTTGGTAATGGGCCGATCTTTTATGATGCAGATTCCGCATGCCTAAAAATAATGCAAGCCTGCCGTTATAGACCACGTTACATATTGTGCCTGTAGAGACCACGATCGTTAGCCCCTCGCTACGGCGAAAGAGACCTTCAAGTGTACGCGTTTTATTACAGGGCATGTAACGTGTGCAGGCATAGGAGTACAGGTTTGGAACGCAGCGGCCGTGTACGAAAGGATATTGCCGTAACACCTTGTAGCTCAGTACTGCAACTTCCTCGGCAGCCTATCGCTGCATTCCAGCACAGTACGAGGCGTGTTATTATATGGTATCGCCGTGGAGACACATATAGTTCCTTTACGCGGAACATATTTAGAGAAAATTACTGCGTGGGAGCTTATTTTTAAATGCTGTCGCGACGAGGAGGGATTACGGGTTAGGACATTTTAGTTTAATTTATCTTTTTTTAAATTTATATATATTATATAATATATATATATATATATATAAGTTGTTGCAAGAGGTAGCCACAGAACACGCCACATGTTACGGTTGCAGCGTTACGGTCGTGTCTTAATATCACCATCAATATAAGCTGCAGCACTAGCTACTGCATTTGAATTGAAATGCATAATCTGCGCCCTCAACACAAAACGCATCACCGTGGGCTATAAGGTAAAACGCCGTCAGCGCACTTTACTATAACGTCTCACTATATGCGTTACTTTAGTGTCGCCTCTCCTCTTTCTATTGCTGGAAACAGCAATAACTCATGCAAGAAACAACCAGCGTTCAGGCGTGCTGGAAACGGGAGGCCTTATGTTCCACGACAGTCTCGACAGTAAAACTAGACCGAGTTAAACTAACGACGCATCATGGCGTCAAGTTAACGATTACAGATGAGCGTCTAAATCCATCAGGACAAAGTTTCAACGGAGAAAATGCTCAATTTTATAATACGAGGCGACGTCTGTGGGTCGGCACCTGAATTCACAATTGCCACTCAAACGATCTGCGGCGTAGATGGAGCCAGTTCCTACCGACGTCTCCATCAATATAAACAGCTTGTTAAACTCTAGCGAAGGCGTAAACCTTGAGAAGCTTGTCTCGGCGAGTCATCTAGTCGAGCTGTGTTGCCGTCATCAGCCGTTCCCCTTTCCCCACACAGCTGTTGCAATTGGCATAATGCTTATGAGCGGCGGCGTTCGGCGACATGGTCCCCGTATATGATTTACCCGCAAGCGAGAACGCGAAATCATAATTTTCTTTCGATAGCTATAAGCATCACGTCGATGTCACAATACAGTCGGTGTCACATGCAAGTCGGTGTGTCGTTAAACTGACGAGTTTGAACCACGCGGTCCCGCGATTGCTGCGAGAAGTGCAAGTGACCAGAATTATATGCCTCTAGGGGTTGGACATCGCGAGTGCTCTGATGACGTTACTGTAATGCGAGTTGTCTCTAAACCTCGACACCGGCGGCGCTTGCCCCCGCTGGGGTAGCGGAGTGCCCAACGTGACGCTGTCTTCGGTCATGGCTTGTTTTCGCTAATTGTTTTTTTTTCAACGGCTCTGGGTTTTAGCCCGCTGTTATGCTGTGGGTATTAGTGTATGAGGGCAGAGAGAAGAATACGAAAAAACGAATCCCAATAAAAATACCAACTGTCATGCTTTGGTTTTTTCTGTAATATTAGCCGCTCACCTTAATCTTAATGCTCCATAATTTGAGGTTCTATTTACAGTTTAACACGTCACTCGTCTGGATATGCACAACACACTGACGTCTGTACAGGATGAAGATAAAATAACAAGGTTTAGCGATAACGGTTCTAATTCCTGCACGACAACAATGTGTGAGAAGAGCTATAAATGGGCATTATTGTTATATTATAAACTCGCCTTTCGCGCAAAAAGCGTTTCCGCACATATAATTAGCTTGGAAAGAATAGTTACTTTCTTATAATATGTATATGGTTAATAATGTGAAATATACTGTACTTTATAGTATCATTTATGTATAGCGATCTGTCATTTCTATAAAGAACCCCTATAGGCAAGGTATATTATAATGCTTGTCACGGTTTTACATCAGCTTGGATATGCTAGACAAAAATTATGTGGCTTCGTAGACTACAACATCGGTATTATGTGGTAAATATTCCTGTGATTGACGCCCTACTGTTACACACTTTCACGTTGAAGGCGTCGGCGGAATAATGGAAATTGATCGCATACTTCTCGGTACCTCGTTATGCGCAGCTACTTCGAGTATCATAAGGTGTATAGGGGAACTGTATATCAGTAGCCATACATTCTTGCTTTCATGTTGTAATTGTAACTCAATCGAGTTTCAATCGGATGCAGAATTGTTTACGCGACTGATTCTTGTATTGTTATTCTACATTTACTGATATAGCTAAAATGAGGGTTTAGGTCGTACTTTTCCGTTCCCTATCGCTCGTCACTGGAATGCTACTATGCCAATGCAAATCTGCTCTATAATCGTCTTGAAAACGATTATTATGGTCGCTGCAGCGTATCACAATTGTATACATCTAAACAGTTCCATTCAGTCTAGTACTGTCAATGTTTATGGAATGTCATGTTTGTAGGTTGTCATGGTCAGTGGCGGATCTAGAAGGGGGTTGGGGGTTGCAATCCCCCCCCCCGTTCAGCCACTGACTAATGTTATGATACTAGTAAAATAGGGCCAAAAATAAAAACGTCAGTCTGCAGGCTGATAGAAACTGTGGATTTCTCGTATGACCACACAGCTGCCTGAATTTTCCAGGTGGAAGGAGGGCATGCCCCCGGACCACCCTAGCACCACGTGCCTTCGGCACGCCTTCACTCAAATATCACAACCCCCCCCCGTCTCCTGAAAGCTAGATGCCCCTGATGGTCGATCGGAAAACGATTCCAGGAATTTTATCACAAGTTCCTGTACGGGAAACATGTAAACCAACCCATGTGATCACCTATAGCTTCACCCTACTTGTATTTTGCCACGTTTAACTCACGTCAGGTTAGGCGTCAAAACGCGTCTATTCATCCCTGGTCTCGTTGGTTTATTCTGTGCTATTGTGCTATTAGTATTTACAATATACGATATATAGCAATGCAATACAATAGGTGCGCGACAACACGACACACGGCAATGCACATAGCTAAAACATCCGGATGGAATACTGGAATAACTTTTTTCAGTCACAATATCATCTATGTATTCTAATGAAAATGAGAGGGTACAGCACTATAATTCAACGCCACGTTTTACCTTCATGTGCAGCAGCATCCGTGCGTATTGTCCTCGCTGTAGACAACACCGATGAGCGATCAAACTATAGAGCCTGATAATAATAACTCCCCTGCTGTATAGCGAATGGTGTGACAATGCTCACGCGGAAGATTCCAGGTATGACTATATTGGCACAGGTATACAATACAGGTGGGATGCATGCAGCAACGCGATCACCCTAGCGTCACGCTGGTAATAAACCATGACGGGCGATCCACGCCGCCTACCACACACTCGCACAGGGTCAATCATATGAGGTTCGACAGGGGTGGTGGCCAGAGGGTAGCACAGCGCGACTTTTACGTCGTAACCACTGCCCGTACAAAAATAATATGGTAATATGGTAATCCGGTACATAGTACGACCAGCTAACTAGCGTGACAGATGCTAACGTTACATGCTGACATTGTATGCTAACGCTACATAGCAAAGGAACGCACATTTGATTTTGCTATTCCATCAACTCGAGAAGAGTGATGAAGTGATCACTAAATGTTAACATTTACATTATCGACACTTAGCCAACAAGTCTAACAGATTGGAGGCGAGCTATAAACCAAACTCAATGCCACGTACAGACTAAAATCTCCCACCAAACTATTTCGGGCCTAATTTTCGCAGTGTGTACATGCCACCCCAGGCTAAAGGCTCCCGGCTGAATTCGATTGTGATCGGGATTCAAAAGCATGAATAAAGAAGCGAAAATCCCGAAGGCAGAATACAGGAATATCATGTTCTTCGCAAATTGCTGCTGTGTGACGACACGTGTTAATCTGAGCATGCGCAGCATAATCGGGCTAGCACAGCCCTTTCCCCAATTTATTATGTTGCGCTTGTTCGCTTTGATTTAGGGCGCGCCTAACCGGGGCCTGGCGCGAATTAGTTTAATATAGAATCGGAATTTGCAGTCTGTACGGGGTAGAAGAGTAATGCGTACCTTTAGATAGTAAGGTTAGCGGGAAAACTGCCCATGTAAGCTTTTCGAGAAAATTGGAACACATGCCTAATAAATGTAAACGGCTTTCTTTCCTTGTCTTAGTCTGTGACCTGTATTTAACTGCACCCAGCATCACCTTTGTTTGTGATGTAATCCGTAAACAATCGAAATGAGTCCAAACAGCTAAGCTATCGCGTGAAGTTCTCACGTGCATACCGCACACACGCGGGTGCGTGTACGGGTACGTGCGCGTGCGTCTGTGTGTACCGGAGCTCTGGACCATGTCTACGGGGCACAGATCCACTGTCCTGCCTCAGGTGGGTTAACGAGCTTATCATTGAATGCCTTTGGGCCATAAAGTTAGCAAACGGTGAGCTAACTCCATAGTTCAAAGGCATCAAGTGGTGATTTAAACGGACCCCTACCTCCGCCTCATACGTCTGCTTATATTTTCCAGGACTTTCCAGAATCCCACGGCTTTGACGGAGCAGTCCCACAATTATTGCTTACATGCAGTTCGACGTGCCCTCCCCTCATAACCCCAGGGTATCAGACATACGTGCGTGCTTCTAATTTCTGCGAGCGACAACGGCAAAAACAGGATAGGATCTTATGTCGGCGTAAACATACGCGTAGATATTAACAAGAGTCCATAATAGAAGATATTAATATAGGTAATGTTGCAAGCCTAATAATATTGTGCCTGCGGGAGAGCTGCGGACGCACCTATAGTGATAGACGATGCAATACACACACACCCACACGCACGCACGCACGCACACGCACGCACGCACGCACGCACACGCACGCACGCACGCACGCACAGACACACACACACACACACACACACACACACACACACACACACACACACACACACACACACACACACACTATATAGTAAGAGAAGACGACGTACCTACTTTCCTCGTACGTACTTCTTATTTAACTTTTACTTTTTATACGTCACTACTACGTAGGTTGACTAGTTAG
>NW_014577256.1:162004-164679 GCF_000485595.1 Priapulus caudatus | reverse complement strand
CACACACACACACACACACACACACACACACACACACACACACACACACACACATATTATAAGAGAAGAGAGGCCGATTTCCCTTCTCGAATCCTGTTTATACTTTTTTTTATTATGCACTCAGTTGGCAGTTGAGTCTCAAAAGCAGCACAACACACACTTTTAGAGATTCATTTTCGTTCATTTGTATTTAAAAAATTGTAATTTGTCTGTGTGTACATTCGGATATAATGTATAACATGGTATAAAGAATTAAGTTTGTTAAAATCATGTGCTATTCATCTTTTGATAATGTCATCCATGGTGACTTCACTGGTGCAGAACTCTGCCAAATTTAGCAATTAATTTGGTTAAAATGAGGTGATATTTATACGTTTGGAGAAATATTTACCTTTTTAAATCTGCTCATTATTTTACGATGAAAGTGACCCTGAACTGATACCGTGCTATATTGACGGGTTTAGTTTATTGACCTATGTATTTGGTTTAGTTTAGTTTTCGTGTATTATTTTGATGTAAAGCGAATCCCAATGATAAGAGAGACACGTGACAGATGTCACCAATTGTGTATTTAAAAGGCGAGACGAGGCTTGCAAAGCCAGAGAGGCATATTCATAGTACCCTGGCGCAATTTCATAACAATGTTGTATATCCAGAAGCGTTGACTACACAGAATCATAGAATCGTTCGAACTGTTTTTGTCAGAATATTGCTTGTTGTTTATTTCTCCGTTACGAATCTATCCTCAGAATTAAGTAAAACAAAGTTATAAAAAGGTAAACCGAGCCACCCGCTACCATAGAGTGTCGGCTGAGCGAGCCTTGCGCGAGGTCGAGTCTTGCGCGTATACCATGCTGGTGGGAGGGTGATCACTGTCTTCTATCCATTCCGGCATCTCTACCCGTAGATTGAGTCCGTGTGGCTGGAGTGTTTAGATTGTGAATCTAGTACGCTTCTCTTTCCTTTCTGATGGGGAACGTATGGGTGATGGGGGTGAAAATGTTTTAGAATTAAGTAAGTATATGTGGCTGAATTTGCCCTTAAAAGTTGTTCCTACGCGTTTTCCCCCGAGCAACGCTGGGTACCAGGCTAGTATATATATATATCAAGAGTACATAATAGATATAATAAATAGTAATCTCTATTATGTACCCTTGATATATATATATATATGAATTAACGGACAGGAATATGGTTTCCCAAGATATACTATAACATATTATAACCGCAAGCTTTCGAGACTACATTTGCCGTAGACGTCCGCAGCGGATCGTACTGGTATGCACACATGTCGCACCACGCACTCGCACACGCGTACTGCGATGACAGGCCTACGGCGTAGGAAACCGCCCAGCGATACTCGAACTACCTGTGTAGAAATTCGTGCCAAAGATATAGTACCAAATACAAATACGAGGTAAGTAATGTATTAAAACAGTTTCATCACGTAATTGAGATTAGCATCTTAACCGTCGGATTTCAGGCACCTAGCCGTAAACATGATCTCGGCTCTATGGTTGTGTTCTTTAGTTTCTAGGCCAACTGAGAGGCGAGGAATTAGTTATTGTAGTTACAACGTGTTTATTTATGTGACGTGGAGGCTTCCGAGCTGGAATGGCTTCTGGGAAAAAGCTGGTGCACCTATAGGCCAAGGTAGCAAAGCATATGGTTACAGGCCCTGACATCTGTGCTGTTACACTGGGTTGCCATATCGCAGCAACAATCCCTTATATCGCAATTAGCGTAGTCGGCCTGATTGAAATGCACTGCCACAACATTAGCTACATAACCATACATAACCACAGTGCTGGAAATCTTCGATTTAACTAATGATCTTGATCTGCGTAGCTCGAGTGTCTGCACGATAGCAGAGCACGCATATCATATGATCAGAAGTAGATAATAGGGATTATCTTCCCTATTATCCTACTATTCCCTACTATTCCCTTACTATTCCCTATTATCTACTTCTGATATTATATATACGTGCTCTGACGATATAACGAGTCAATGCCTGCATACTTGCATCACTGCGACATCTATCGAAAGAATGTGTAAGATATTGTACAAATGCTGCCGATCAATAGAGCGTGTCTCTTGAGTCTCGTAAGTCTCACGCTAAAACCAAATCACAAATCTCAAATCAGCGTAGGAAAAGCATGCATTTTTCATTTGATTTTTCTTTAAAATGATACAGGATAATTTTCGTTTATTGATGTAAGCAATAATGCGTATGAATATATTGCATTTCACGCAAGCATCAATCTCACAATATAGAGCTGCAGAAGGTCATTGTTTGACATATCAAAGCATGGATCGAGCGTCAGGAGTGTCAAATCAATTTCGATCAGTATATATATATATGACCGTTTGAAAGATGCCCGTGGTGGTATGAGCTCTAAGACTTGTCATGTCATTTTGTACAGATGTAAACAGAAGAAGTTTATGTGTCAATAATTTGTGAAGCCCTTTACCAAACGATCCATTGCTACCATTTACATTCCCTAATTACACTACAGCAGCATCTATATATAACACTAATTATGGATCCTGAATCACGTTTTGATGATTAAACTATAAAAGATTTCGTAACATATGTGTCGCATCCTACCTACTATTTACATACCGCCACAGGTGTATTACTATGTTACACATGTCACCAAACACTTTTCTCT
>NW_014577256.1:151617-160687 GCF_000485595.1 Priapulus caudatus | reverse complement strand
GTGGCGGGGAAGTATAAGCCTCGGCTTAATGGAGCATCCACATATAACGGGGCAAAATGTGACTTTCTAAATTGCTCGAAAATTTTACACTTTACCTTAATAATGATAGTGTCAGTCACTGTTAAATTACTCTAATCGCCTTATACGGCCGGCGATAAACAATCCTCACATACATTACATCCGTGAGATTTGACTGCTTTGTTGACTCGCCATCATGTTATATTAAAATTAAAGCATTTCACTCGGTAGGATGCGGGAGCTTAAATTCAAGGAAAAAAGTGAAAATAGTAGTCGTGATCGCGATTATACAGAGGACACCACAATACGAGAGATAGAAGCAACACCGATACAAATATATTTGCGTTCGTGTATAATGTCGGCATAATCACGCCACACATAAACCACGTCAAATTAAAAACCGTATACCATTAATAATAATATTAACATACGAGTGGGGAGGTGACAGGTATGTTGTGACCTAGTTTCTACGCATGATTATTAAACCTAAATGCTGCCAATTCCGAGCAGTTGATTGCTATTTACATACTTTGATTGATGTCTACCGGACTTATGAGTAGGGGCCTACAAACTTGGCCCCGTGAGTAGTTACTCCGTGATAATATACATTGAATTTTGTAGAGTGAATAGCCGAGATCATGTCAGAGTTCCATTCAATGAATAAACTTTAGATTGCCATAGCACATCGCGCGTATGTGGGATTGGCTCGAATATTTTAGAGCTACTTCACTTGGATATAATTATAAAATGAATTGAGAGAACGATATGTGGAGGCTTCCGAGCTGGAATGGCGCCTGGGAAAAAGCTGGTGCCCCTATAGGCCAGGGTAGCAAAGCATATGGTTACAGGCCCTGACATCTGTGCTGTTTCACTGGGTTGCCATTTCGCAGCAACAATTCCTTATAGCAACAAATCGCAAATAGCGTAGTCGGCCTGATTGAAATGCACTGCCACAACATTAGCTACATAACCATACCTATATAACCATAGTGTTGGAAATCTACGATTTAACTAATGATCTTGATCTGCGTAGCTCGAGTGTCTGCACGATAGCAGAGCACGCATATCATATGATCAGAATTAAGTAGATAATAGGGATTATCTTCCCTATTATCTTCCCTATTATCCTACTATTCCCTACTATTCCCTATTATCTAGGCCTACTTCTGATATGATATATACGGGCTCTGACGATATAACGAGTCAATGTCTGCATACTTGCATCACTGCGACATCTAGCGAAAGAATGTGTAAGATATTGTACAAATGCTGCCGATCAATAGAGCGTGTCTCTTGAGTCTCGTAAGTCTCACGCTAAAACCAAATCACAATCAGCGTAGAAAAGCAGGCATTTTCATTTGATTTTTCTTAAAATGAATACGAGATAATGTTTCGTTTCATTGATGTAAGCAATAATGCGTATATAATATTGCATTTCAAGGCGAAAAAAAAGCACAATCCTCACAATATAGAGCTGCAGAAGGAGTATTGTTTGACATATCAAAGCTGCATGGAATCGAGCGTCAGGAAGTGTCCAAATCAATGTTCATCAGTATATAGTATGACTATTGACGCGTCTTGAAAGATGGCGCGGCGTTCGTGGTGGTATGAGCTCTATAGACTTGTCAATGTTCATTTTGTACAGATGTGAGAACAGCAAAGAAGTTTATGTGTCAATAATTTTGTGAAGCCGCTTTATCAAACGATTCCATTGCTTACCATTTACATTCCCTAATTAGCACTAAGGCACATCTATATATAACACTAATTATGGATCCTGAATCACGTTTTGATGATTTAAACTATAAAAGATTTCGTACATATGTGTCGCATCCTACCTACTATTTACATACGCCACAGGTGTATTACTATGTTACACATGTCACCAACACTTTCTCTAATCTACTTATTGTTAAAAAATTAGTTATGCAATAATGTGATTTATAGCTGCGTAACTATCCAGCGATAAATCTCACATGACGCACTCAACCGACAAGTAAAGAAGTGTAAAAACAGAGCAGTCGTGCAATCTTGTCTCTCTGCTCACTCGCTTCATTAGACACACTCGGATTTCCCGCGAGATCGTTATTTACACGCTCGTCACGTTTGTTACTGTAGGTACTGTGTGCGCGTAATTTTAGTTCGACCGCCAGCGCCTCATTCTGTCCGTTTCGTTCTTCGCATAGTCATTTGCGGTCAGAAAAAGATCGCATGTGTTAGCCTGCATGTACCCATTTGTAGCACCCAATTATGTGATCTATGTATGTGAAATATATGATATAATTATGCGATCTATGTATATCGAACCATTGTATTAATTACTACTATTTTGTGCCTTTGTGTGTGAAAGTGAGTGAGTTTGTGTATGTGTGCTCGTGTGTGTGCGTGCGTGGACTCGTGTGTCGTAGTACAACCTACAACGTAACAACGGATTCGATCACGTGTTTTTACCATCACATGTTTTTTACGGTCTTATGAGAGCATTCAGCTAAGTACTGAGCAATCCGTCACCGTTTTTAGTTTATATTGACAACAGGTGGCGGGGAAGTATACGCTTCGGCTTAATGGAGCATCCACGTATAACGTGGCAAAATGTGACTTTCTAAATTGCTCGAGAATTTTACACTTTACCTTAATAATGATAGTGTCAGTCACTGTTAAATTACTCTAATCGCCTTATACTGCCGGTGATAAACAATCCTCACATACATTACATCTGTGAGATTTGACTGCTTTGTTGACTCGCCATCATGGTATATTAAAATTAAAGCATTTCACTCGGTAGGATGCGGGAGCTTAAATTCAAGGGGAAAAAGTGAAAATAGTAGTCGTGATCGCGATTATACAGAAGACACCACAATACGAGGGATAGAAGCAACACCGATGCAAATATATTTGCTTTTGAGTATAATGTCGGCATAATCACGCCACACATAAACCACGACGTAGTCAAATTAAAAACCGTATACCATTAATAATTAACATGCGAGTGGGGAGGCGACAGGTATGTTGTGACCTAGTTTCTAAGCATGATTATCAAACCTAAATGCTGCCAATACCGAGCAGTTGATTGCTATTTACATACTTTGATTGATGTCTACAGGACTTATAATGAGTACAAACTTGGCCCCGTGAGAATAATAATACATTGAATTTTGTAGGGTGGAAAGCCGAGATCATGTCAGAGTTCCATACAATGAATAAAATTTAGATCGCCATAGCACATCGCGCGTATGTGAGATTGGCTCGAATATTTTAGAGCTACTTCACTTGGATAATTATAAAATGAATTGAGAGAGCGATATGTGTGAGTATCGTATTTCAAGCGTGGACGCAACACGGAATCTCGCGATTCGGCGTTAGATCTAACGAGCCCAGCAGCTTCGGCCGCACAGTCAATTAGCAATTTTCAATTCAATTTTCCAGCGCCGACAATTCACTGCTGCGAAATGACGCAATTTTCGAACACCTTTTATGTAGGGTTTATTCAGGCGTTGTTCGAACACGCTTCGTGCTGGTGTAAAATTCGATGCGGACATATGTACATTACATATATGCTTAAAGTCGCTAACAAGATTTCAGCCATCATTTATTACGCAAACCGAAATAAAAAAATAAACACGCACGCGCTATTATCACTCAAATATGTACGGCGGCACACATAAGCCTGCGAACACGTCAAAAATTATGTTAAATTATTATTTAAACTTACAGCAACTAACGTAGCAGATAATAAATCTTTTGTTGTGGTTCTAAAACATCAGAATATCGTCCTATCAATGTTTTCTATTTGTTAATAACATACATAATTGATGACCATTCAAACGTTATCTTAATAATAATATCCTGACAGAATACGTCCTGCGTCATTGTTTCGGCATTATGTTTTTATTAGAATAATGACATGCAAAACGTACATTTAATATATGCAAAATATTTAACACAATATACATCATGCTCAGCTTAGGCTTGCCGCGTTCACTACAATAGAAACAATACGTTAGCTAGCGGCATTTAAGCGCGTATCGATTATTATATTAGCACTCGTCTGGCGAAAATATGAAAAATGATACCGCTATAGCTGAGGCAGTCATGCCAGAATGGCTGCTGCGGGGGGAATTGCTTCGGCTTCTGTCTGCTCCTCTGTTTCCGGTTCCGTCATGGCAGGTAAAGAATCGGGACTCGCTCCGCGCGTGACAACGATGCGAAGCTGATCGGCATATTCGAGTATCTTTATCAGCTTCTGGCGTCCGTAGCTGGCGGGATTCTTCAGTTCGATTCCCTCCGGCAGTCCGTACATGAGCACGCTGCCCTCGGTGATCTTCTTGTAGGACAGCGACGTCTTGCGGCCGATCGCCTGGCTGTATTTCAGGTTGAACAGGTCTCTGACCTTCTCCCGTAGATTCGCCGGTCCGGTCTCTCCCTTCGGTAGACTGGCCTCCCTGCTGCGCGGCTTACCTGCCGAGAGTTGATACCCACTGCCGATGTAGCGCATGAATTGCGTCTGGATGGATTCGTGGATGACGAAGCGCTGCGTCAGACTATCGCCAGCGCCGCAGACGACCGGCGCGCCGGTCTGCGTGTCGATTCCAATGGCGGCGATGTCGATGCCGATGCCACATAGCGTCGTGCAGATGGATGTGATCGCCTTAAGCTGTTTTGTGATGAACTTGTGTCGGTTCTTCGCCGGCATGTCGGCAGGGTCTTGATTGGCGCGCAACTCCTGCGCCCGCTGCTTGTACGAGGCCTTGTCCTCGATTGTCAGCTGACCCCACAGGTTGCTGACCTCCTTAATGTTGCTGATAACGCCCGTCGGCGAATGCTCCTGGTGCTCCTTACAGAAGAGGTTGAACGCGCTCGGTCCCTTGCTGTAGCCGGTGAGTGAACCGCGCCGGTACACGCGCTTACGCTTAGCCTTTCCCACTTCGTTGGCTGCTTCCGCTAGCTGGTCGGGCAGGCAGCCTTCCGGGGTGAACACAGGTGTGCTGTGAATACGGTGCGCGTAGGTAAGGTCGGCATCGGTCGGCATCGCGCTGCTGACGGGAGCGCTCGGGGCGGTGCGACCGGGAGTGACGCACGGCGCCATGTTCGCGACGCTTGTCGGCTGGAAGGTCGGCTGTCGCAGCGTTAGATCCAGGGCGCCGTCGTGCTGCGCCGACTCGCCGCGCGCGTACAACTGCGGACGCTGGCTTCTCTGCGGCTCGGGATACGACACGCGGGCAGGCGGCTGCTGCACGGCGCGGGCCGTCGCCGTCTCCTCGCTCGCCGCCCGCCCGTACGCCGCGTGGAATCCCGCCGCGCCAGACGTCGTGTTGCGCGGGTAGACGATCTCGCCCTCCTCGATCTCGCGCTGCGCCGGAGGAGCGACGACTCGCATCCGCTTAGCCTGTGTCGAGACGTCGAGCGGACCGCGCTTGCGGGCCTGCTGCTGCTGCTGCTGCTGCGGTGGTGTCTGATGCTTGGCCCTCACCAGCTGGTAAAGACTGATCAGCTCGTCCCTTGTCGGCGTGTAGGTGGCGCGTGGCGACTCGGCGTCACGAGCGAGCATCCGCGAGCCGTTCGTAGCGTGGATTGTCTGTTCGGCTTGAGCGCGCGACGCACCGTGGCTCCCGTCAGCCTCGGCGACGCCCGTAGTCACGGCGACGCTGCTGCCGTTTTCCGTCTTCGCGATGGGGTTTTGCGACGCTGCCATCTCCTTCTCGTCGCAACGCGTCTCGGCGGCTGTGCCTGATACGTTGCAGCCGTCCGTACCTGGCGATGTCCCGCCGTTGGCGTCTGTAGCGGACGAGTACGAATCCTTACCTGTGTCACGTAGCGTTGCGTTCTCGTCCGGACACGGATTGCGCTCGGACTCCGTCGCTGATATGGTAGCTGTTGGCGACTTGTAGTCTTTCTTTTCTGCATCGCGATGAACATCTTTGCCGACGACTGGCGGCGCATTCTCCGTATCGGCGGCTGGTGGCGTGTTTTCTGTTCTATTTTCCAGATGCATGATCATAACGTCTCTTTTCCTCAGTCTGTCTGTCTCTCGTTCTCTCAGTTCACCAGTAACTGATTACTAAACAGGATACAGCGTTCGTCCACTGTTATCCTGCAGTGTCTATGTGTATATGTGCTGCTGTAGTCGTACTGACACAAGCGACTTATTACTTTTACTATGATGCGTATAACAGCCACGTATCTTGTACCGGCCTCACCGGACAGCGCATTTGAAGTGACGGTCCAGCACGACCGTTACGAACGAACAACCAAGTTACGGTTAGGAGAGATATTGTTAAGACAACAGCACGCACTAGCAAGCCTGTTGTTATATCGGGTGATATCTCGCGCGTTGGCTACAAAACCAGCTCGGCCGTCGCGGGAGCGGCGACTTTGGCCATTATCGCCGTACAAACAATGGCGCACTGTTACTTAATCTGCCAGTGTGTTCGTGGTTAGGCAAGCGCGCAGAAAGAACAGGAGAAAGGTGACTAATTGTGACTGATAATGTATGCGTAACTCGTTGTCGTTTAGGGACCAAAGACACAATGAACACGTCAGTTGTGTCAGCTAAGTGTAAGTTGTATCTAGCTTGCAACGAACCTAGCGCCGGGATGCTTCTAACACGTAGCGTAAGGTTGGCATGGGAACAATGAATGCTGAATTTTCTTCATATTTCTTTGTCGTTTCCATAACACGCGATGTGTTACTTACAGTGTTATCAGTAAGTAACTAATTGACTTATGCGTAATATGCGTGATGAAATGTCATTACCTGAAATTGTCACTTATCGATTTCTTCTAATTAATTTTATTAATATTTATTAAACAGAGTTAGCTGTATCAGGGTATACAAAATTTAAATTACATCAAGCACTCAAGTTTTATCGTTGACGGCGTCGATGTACTCTAACACACTTAACACGCACGTTCGAATATTCGTGATAATAAACTTGATACAACACGTAATTCGACGTAATTCGACACACCAACCGGGCGGCAGTGGCCTTGGCAAATCTTTAGAGCCGGGCACGATTTCATGAATCACTTGTTTCGTGTCTCAGTAATGATAAGGCAATACTTCGTTGAGTCAAAAAATAAGAAATTTCCCACGGTTGGGGTATAGAGTTTGACGAGATACTTTTATTCTGTTATTTATCGCGTTAAATTAAGCGTTAGTCGATTAACTAAAGTCAATACATCTATACTATAGTTATAAGGTCACATAAACATCTCACCAGCGTTATAAACAATAACGTCAGTGTAACTCGTTGAAACTGTGAAGATACATACAGCGGATGGTGTGTAAAATTGACCTTTCTATCCAGACGTTTGTCTAATAGCGTTTACCTGGTTATACCTGTAGCTTGAACACAGCGACTTACGTAGCGCCGCCCCGATGTAATGTGCGTGCTGTATATATGTGTGTTGTCCCTACCAAGATCTATTCGCAATTTAAACACAGGTGCCTGAGAACCAAGGCATTCAAATAACCCGCGTTTGATACAATTTTGCACCCAACATTAATGCATTCGTTTCAATTGCGTATAGAATTACTAGGACAACTTTCGAGCTCAAACATGCCGTTTATATATGTGTCCTAATTGATGATGTGATATGTTTCAGGAAGGCTCACACCTGCGTCGTGCGTGGCCTCTAATCAATACACGTTTACTGCCAAAACATTTTAACCAAACGTGTAAAACCGGTCAATAATATATCGTGTAATATTTCCGTTTTTTTTTTTCATTAGCACAAGCACGCCTGCTCAAGAATCTTAAAACCACAAGCTCGCGTAATGCGCTCGAACGATCATTAAAATGCAAAGCAGTTACCTGCTAGTTAATATGCCCCGGAGAGCTTTTGTAATTGTTACGTGCTAGGCCGAGATATTATTTCGTTCATTATTCAGACGTTGAATTTTAAATGGAGTTGACAGCTTTCTTAGACTGCTGCGCTGTTCGTCGCTTCTTCCATGCGCACTGCGCTTGTCTGTGTCGCTATCGCGCGACGAGTAATTTTATAAACTTTTTAACGCGTTTCCCCGCACACGGGGGATAACGAGACGAGGGACGCGGCATCTCCCGTTCGTATGTAAAATTATCGGCGCTCTCAAACGCAGCGTGAAATAGAAATGAACACGACGGTAGTCTTAGTGCTGACGACCATATGTAATTAAAACCCAAGCGTGCTAATTACGACAAATTCTATCGGAACGCTTCACTGGTCACTTTAGACTTAAGTATATAGTGGATAGACTGGATTACATACTATCAAGAGTTCATAATAGAAAAACAGTCTAAAAATGTATATTATGGACTCTTGATACTATATACACACAGTGAACCGCACATAGCGACTAAATAATGCCGGCTTTCCTCATGCGACTGCGATACGTAATCGTAAACCAATCTTATTACCATGCTCATTGAATATTCTTCGGTGTCGATTAGGAACCCTAATACCCCCTTCCCTTACACGGATTTTTCTTACGAGTCTTTGCGGATCGCCAACTCGTAGTCAATCGCAAGCATCCGTAAATAACTCGCTGGTATCCGTATTAATTCGTCACAACTCGCGGACACTCGTATCCGGGAAAGGAGAGGCAAATTATTTGGCATGTCAAAAATTTTCTCACGAGTGTCCACGGATTGATTTTTTCCGTAAATAACTCGTAACAATCCGTAAGTATCGTAAACCGCTCGCAACAACACGCATCCGTAAACTGCTCGCAATAATCCGTAAATGACTCGTAACAATTGTACGATTGTAACGAATTGTTACGAGTTATTACGAGCACTTTACGAATAGATACGTATACTTCATACGTATTGTTTAATTACGATTTGGGAAAGGCTACAAAATCAAACACGTCATTTTCAGTTGTTATCAAGAAGTCAAAGAAGTCACATCTCTGCATATCTACTCCAGGGGCGGCGCCAAGGTATTTTCTTAGGGGGGGGGGGCGAAACCAGGGGCGTGTAGAGGAGCACGCGGGGGAAGGAGGAAATTTTTGAAATTAGACCCCCTCAGATGCGTTTTCTGCGCGAGTAGGGGGGGGTCTGGACCCCCTG
>NW_014577256.1:145007-149293 GCF_000485595.1 Priapulus caudatus | reverse complement strand
CGATCCCCCTATTATTTGCAAGAATCTTCTTCTTCTTTACCTTTTCTTGCAAATGATGGGGGGGGGGGGGTGACCCCCCACCCCACCCATCATTTGCAAGACATTTGCAAGATGTTTCTTTTTCTTTTTCTTCTTCTTCTTTTCCTTTTTCTTTTTCTTTTTCTTTTTTCTTTTCTTTTTCTTTTTCTTCTTCTTTCCTTTTTCTTGCAAATGATAGTGGGGCGACCGCCCCCCTGCCCCCCCCCTGTGGCGCCGCCCCTGATTTTCTACTCTACAATAGGTGCGTTCACACTGGCGCGAATTAGCGGGCTGCAAAACCCGGTTTTTGCAGCCCGCTCGAAAAACTGAGCTTTTTACAAGTGTGAACGCAATTAGCTCACTAAATCGCGCTCAAAATAGCGCGCTGCAAAGAACACTTCCGACTGCACTAATTTGGAATCAGCGCGCTTATTTGCACCGAGGCATGATATTTGCACCGCGGCGATTATTCGCATTATTATTATTATATTATGCATTATTATTCGATTATTATGCACCGCAGCGAGATATTCGCCTGTGTGAACAACGACACAATTAGCTCACTATTATCTCCGCTATTATCTCCGCTAGCGGGCTGAGCAGCGCGGTTTTTCTTGTGTGTGAACACGCCTAATATCTACAAGCATGGCTCCAAAGAAGAAGGCAGTCAACAAGTTGATGATAGATTGAGATTTGCAGGATTTTTATATACTTTTTGCCAAAAAATCGTAAGGACTCGTAAATACTCGTAACTAACTCGTACCTATTCGTAACGACACGTAAACAGGTCGTAACTAACACGTAAAAGCTTCGATAAATTGTAACATTCCGTAACAATCCGTAAAAAGCTCGTAAAATGCCCGTAAGTTGCTCGTAGTTATCCGTGACAACTCGTAATAATTCGTAATAAACCGTAAATAGCTCGTAATAACACGTAAATCGCTCGTAAAAGTGGACAAATCATAAGGATCCGTGTACTTTTACGAATTGTGCGATTCGTAAGGACTCGTAAGAAAAATCCGTGTATGTAAACGGGGTATAACAGGGTGAGAGAACACAACTATGTAAACATATCATATTCCACAATGGAAACATGTTGCCTGACAAGTTATACATTATATTATTATTATTTGCTTATGTAAAATAAAGTGCTCATGTAGTTGATTAAAAGCGCACTCTGGTTTCGATTATCTTCACTACGATAGTACGCATATCTTCAACATTATCTCTTAAGTATGTATGCGATAAATTGCGTCGGCTAAATGCAACTAAACTAAAAGCAAAAAAACAAAAACTAAAACTAAAACAAACTAAACGCATGTGATTTCACCCATTTATCCTACGTGTAACAATATTTTTTATTACCTATACATTACAAAATTGAATGAATGATTTTCTGACTCACTTACTTGTGAAACCATGATAACCGACACAGCTCAATTCTTATAGCTAATTTCGTATGCAAACGATTAAATATCGTTAATTACGCATGTTGTGATTGATATTCTCTAACGGCCTTTCGCGGTGTTAAATACGGCCGGATGTACTATTGGTATGATAGAATCGCGCCACGACAAAACTCATTAGCATTCACGATTTTCCTCGTAAAATTCCGCAGGAATGCATGTTCGCTTAGCAGGCGTACAAGAATAGGAGAAGCATTTGCCGAGCAGGGTAAATCATAAGCCCGGAATTACGTTATTGGTTACGTACAGCAATTTGACTTCGAAATCGAATTTATTTTACTTGTAGCAATACTTTTGTCATTGAATTCAATTCACATTGAAAGCACATTGTCACACATCAACGACCTGGGCCTAGTAATCCAGGATCTAGAACGGAATGAAGTTTCAGAGCATATCTAAGTTTATTACGCGAAACATTTTCATTCGACATGGATAATTTGTTATATTATGGACTCACGTTAGTTCATAGTTATCTGGCCAGCTAGTACTTTCGTCTTCAGCTTCGTACTGTCCCCGAACAATTTCTTTAATCCGCATGAGCTCTCGTATGTTCTTGCCCTTGGTAACATACCTCCTGCGATCCTTTTTTGGGGTAGAATATTAGCATCAACTCACCGAGCCTCGCACACCGGGAACACAAATATTGTGACAATTACCTTAATGAACTAAAACTATTTATAAAGTGAGTATCTGTCCATAATTAGCCAGCTTTAACTAGTTTCTAATCGAGAACTGGGTCTTCATGTAACGGTTTCTAAAATTGATGACTCGGTTGCACCTGTCGCCTAGCTCGATTACTTGAAAGCTGCATAAACGGCTACATAAGCGCTATGTTAATTTATTTTATATAATTTATTTTCACGATTCTTTTTTATAAATATTATTAAATTATTAACGCATCCCGTGGACGAGACTGTCGTTTTTAACAGCGAATTTGGAAGAAGTTGCCATTATTCTCCGCTCTTGATGGCTCCATGTGTTGGAATGAGATGTACGAAATGTTCGCGAATATGACACTAACTTCAACTTTATCTGAAGGCGATTTACTGTATGAATAAGATTAATTAATCATTACTATCATAGTCGTCTCGTTATATATATATTACTTATTAATTCATGAGATCTCACATTTCATACTTTTACATCACGATATTTCGAACATTATTTCTATCTGTTCTAGTATTTAAAATGACAATATCAGTATCAGTAATTTCGACAAACATGGTGTCGTTATGCGCCAAATTGGCACACATAGTTAATGTACATACATACATAAGTAATAAAACGCAGCCATGTCCGACATAAACGCGGAAATGTCCACGTTTATGAAATAACCATTAAATAAATGTATAGGTGAAATTGAGACGTACACGTCTAAGTCATTTTTTGTCCATATCTATATACGTAGAATTTACAGAGCTGTGAGACAGCGACACATGTGCGCCTAGTTCATATCGAGCGCACGCGCGCAGCACGCAGTGCCGTCACCGACGAAGAGTAGTGAACCTGCGATAAAAAAGTGAAAAGTTCTGCACCCGCCGACAGCTGTCATATAGCCGGCCAGAATGAAAGCGCCCTCGTGACAGCTTCCCCATGCATACACGGCTAGACATTTATTGGATTTCGCGTTCCTGCAGCTTACTTCCATGTTGATACTTCTCGACGAATTCAACTTGTTAATTGCACCCTTCCGGCGGTTTCTGTGTAGATTTGCACGCATCGCGCTGCGCGCGTGTTGTTGTAGTGTCGCACATTTTTCGCGCTCAATTGAATTAAAAATTGTAACAGCGATAGTTTAATTACGATCGCAGTGAAATTACCGCTTAGTTAGGTAATAATTATAAATGTTAAATTGCCTTTGGGTCATTTGATTGAGAGACATACGAAGTACGGAACAAGCTAAGACAGTAGGTAGATTTTAAGTGTGCAGCAGTGTAGAAATGATGCTAGCGGCAGTAGAAATATCTCACAAATATCAGTTTATTCTTGACACATTCATTCGGGCATCTTATTATCGTTAGTACGATTCACGCGCAACCATGATGCCATAGTTTAATTCGTCATTCGTTCGTGATTAGCGTATATATCCCTTCCTCTTATAATTCGCATTCACAACTCTCGTCACGTTGAAACTACGAATGTATATCTTTACGGCGGCAAGTTGATGAGTGTTCGTAATATACCGTGGGGACGAGCGAAACTTTCGTGTGAAGCAAAATGGGAGACCAAGCGTGAGCGCTGCTATAGATAGAACCAGCATGCTGACGCGGCGGGATCACACGAGGCTCAAGCTGCGCGGACGACATCGCCGAGAGAACGCTAGCCGTCTATCTATGCGATATCGCACTGCTAGCACGATGTTCGTCACGGTGAAGACCTAATGACGACGAGTGGTGTGCGCGTGCATCGCCTTCGTGTGGTGTGCTGAGAGCGAGACAAACTGTAGTTTACTGTGGCGAACAGACCACGCGTTATAACATAGCAGTACTATGATCAATAAATGTATTCGATCGCGTGTCGTGAGCTCAGATTCAGACACTTCTTTATCGCTAGGATCTATTGTAATTAGTGAAATATGTGAGCGAAAAGCGTATCTTATATCATATATTGTTATACGTGGCTGTAATCTCTTGAAAGCGTCATGCATTATCTTCTAAATTACACGTGTAGAAAGTGCAGTCGCGAGGGACACCCACGTACAAACACACACACACACACACACACACACACACACACACACACACACACACACACACACACACACACACACACACACACACACACACACACACACACACACAC
>NW_014577256.1:114432-144997 GCF_000485595.1 Priapulus caudatus | reverse complement strand
GACGGACGGACGGACGGACGGACGGACGGACGGACGGACGGACGTACGACACCCCATGGCAATAGCTCATCTTGACGATGTCGTACTAAAAACAATACTAGCTCTCAGTTGTACTCACTATATTCAAGCAAATGTCAAGTCAGTCAGAACTATAATCACGGGGAGGGGTAGAGATATGGGTCACCTCTGCACATCGCCAGCTATATACCACACTCACGGTGTGAGCACGCACGGCTTCTCACCTGTACACCTGTACGCTGATCACGGCTTCTTACCTGTACACCTGTACGCTGATCACAGCTTCTCACCTGTATACCTGTACGCTGATCACAGCTTCTCACCTGTACACCTGTACGCTGATCACAGCTTCTCACCTGTACACCTGTACGCTGACCGCGGCTTCTCACCTGCACACGGCCGCTGACCTCAGCTTCCTACGTACACTGACCGCGGCTTCTCACCTGCACACCTCGTGACCGCGTGTGCGTGACTGCATACCTACAGATCTGTGTTTGTGGACTGGGGCATTGTGTGTGTGCGTGCGTGCGCGTGGGCCCTACACATATGCATATAGGCCCCCAGGCCAAGTGTCGCGGCTTGAGAGCTGTAATGCGTGCGTGCTTGCGCATGCGTTGCTGGCGTGCGTGCGTGCAGTCGTGTACCTTCTCCTTGATTTGGAGAACAGCCTCCAGGCCTTTGAGGGCTCCACTTACCATATAGAGATGTAAAAGCGGGCATATTTATGCTATACTACCACTCCAGCATATATATATATATATATATATATATATATATAATATATGCTACTGCCAGTATAAGATATTAAGCGAGTATGAGAATAATGATGGCTTTAGCTACGCTATGTAGAAGCAACATGCCGCCGCCTACCTCTGTCCTACATTATTAGTTGAATACATCATAATGCATATATTATAGGTTATGTTATATTATGCACGGGTATGTAGGCTTGCTACTGCTGCTACTGCTGCTGCTGCTGCTGCTGCTAGTAAGGCAGGAGCGGGCAGGCAGGCCCTGGAGGCTTTCAGACGCGCTATTACGTGATTTAATCAGATTAACGACTCGTGGTTTTTCCTTTCGCTGCCGCCGCTGCTGCCGACTTTGTAGGCGACGTAATTAAGCTCACAACACGAAACTCATGAATGTTGGAGGCGGACTATGCTGCTGCTGGTCGTGCGTCGTCACTGGTCAGTGTACGTAGGACGCCGAGGTCAGCGGCTGTGTGCAGGTGAGAAGCCGCGGTCAGTGTACGTAGGAAGCTGAGGTCAGCGGCCGTGTGCGTGTGCGTGTGGTGCGTGTGCGTGTGCGTGTGCGTGTGCGTGTGCGTGTGACTCGATTTCACGAAAGCACAATGAGTATAGCACATTGAGAGAAAACTAAGATTCATTACCTCATCGGGTTTTGACATTTGAAATAAAAACGTTACGAGTGACGAGTAAAATCATTGTTTCATTAATTATTAAGCTTCGCGTTATTACGTTGTTTTCTGCTGCCGCACTCATATCCACATTGATTGCCGCGAATTCTAAAAAGCCCCTGCTTTGCGCCAGGGGCATAATCGGATCTCCCATGAAAGTCATTCTGCCGAATGTTTTGATGTCAAAAACACATGTTCTTGTATTGAGGTAGACGGGTAATACCATCCACTACGATATATTCCTCCACAACATCGGAGAAATGTCCTAAGTGCCGTAGAAATGGATTACAATCCGCGCGTTCGGTCGGTGCTAATTAATCTCGCCAACGTTGATATGCGAGCGTGACAAGCAAAAATACTATTATTTCATGAAAATTGCTATAAATGTGTGAAACATGCAAAATACTATAGAAGCAGTATCGAGGTGCTGCGAGCTACAACAGATCGCAATAAACGGCACGAACGTCGACAATAAAGGCGTTTAGCTTTTGGCCAGAATGGCTTCAGACGTTCGGCTATATTATCGGGTTTATGTAATTTGTGGAATCCGGCAGCATTAGTCTCGATAACAGACGCGCATAGGTAGGCTAGATGTAATGGTGATGTAAAGCTCTGAGGTGTTGCCAGGCGCGGCTAACATAAATCGAGCTGCGTATCCAAGTAATATCCTCCCCGAGTGGTTACGAATATTACAAAAGCGACACGTGAAGGTTGTTCTCGCGTATCAATATTTCACGGCGCGATTTAACGAGCTCGGGGCTCGTGGAAGCTCCATTAGCAGCGGGGATTAGTTTCAGAGTCCGCCAACTGTAATAATTAGGACAGATCTACCACCGCTCGGCTCTAGCTTTCTCAACGCGCCGGTAGCCTTCAACAATAAAACCCAACACGGTGCAGAGAGATTCTCTTAAATTGCGCAGTAAATAATTAGTTCTTATATTCATTAATCCTCTTTATAAGATCTGCCGGAAGAGCTTTGATTAGTTAATGATTTCTTGTGAGAGAATCATATTAGTGGAAGTTATAGATTACTCTCAATGTAGAACGAACAGATATTACGAACACAGAGTTACGCATTAGCGTTTTCATGTCGTAATAATAATATGGACTATTGTCAAACGCACCTATTAAGTTCCAACTGTAACATGCGCTGCGTTAATTTTTAATATGCCTTTTTTAGCAGCCATGTAACAAGTATTTTTTTACGATAAATGTTTAATAATGTTTAACGCGTTGTAGCGAATAGGGTTGCTACCGTTTACGTACCGAGTCCTTTTCATGCGATGGTACTATTCAGTTTATTAATTTTACTCGAACCGTAATTTGTTTTGGAGTATTTACATCTCTTGAAAGAAACAATAGGAAATAGTGTGCTTATATATTAATATAACGCCAACGAGAAATGAAAGCAATCAGGGCGCGATTCGCCGCACGAAGGAGCTAGAGTGTGCTGCTTTGTCACCCTTCAGCAGGTGTGTGTACGTGACGTCAGAACAGAGCCGCAATATGACCCACTAAAAATGTGAATGAGCATGCGTGTGACGTGTTTGCACTCGACAGTGAACTAAAGATAATATGCTCGAAAACGAACACTTAAAATGTTGACTTTGCTGCGATGTAATAACATTGGCTAAATGTCAGGTACCAAATTGCTCTGAGTTATCATTACGTGGTGCAAGACCGGTGATCATGAACCTAACATTAGATATATATATAAATAAATGTATATATATATATGTATATATATATTTATATTTATATAAATATATAATATATAAACATATGTATAAACACTAATGTATGTCTATTTTAGTGTCTAGTAGCGTGCTGTTACTAATGTTGTGCGTTGTTGTGTGTTAATGCGCTGCGGAGACGAACGCTATCTTTCTTCAGGCGAATTACGTACTGCGTATATATGCTTGCTGAGCACTATATCGCGTTAACAGTAGCATTATTATATTTCGTGCTACCCTGCGCCTTGTTTTTATCGGAATATTGTCGGACGTACGTACATTTGCTTTTGCTGTCGTATGAATAGAAATCACGTCAATAATTATCCTCCACGTCAGCAGTCTTAGCGGGAAAGCGGTAGTATACACGCGCAGGTGCGAGTTCGAATACGAATAACTGCGTACATGCGTGGGTGCGTGCGTGCGTGCGCGTGTGGCTGTATGTGTTCGTGCGTGCGTGCGTGCATGGGCGTGTACGAAAATTATTTCGGCGATGTACCCATATAGCTTTCAAAGGTATATGAACTACGAATGTTGGATAATGTTGTAAAGCGGTGACTAATGTGCGGTGTCAACCTGGTAAACAATTAGCCGGCGCTATTTCTAAATGTAATAAATGTAAATAATTTCTAAATGTATCGCTGTATGTATCGCATGTATCGTGTCAGCTATAGCGCTAAGAATGCTTCACGTCTGCCTGCCACGGCTTCATAGCAACGCTACGTAGCCCTACACCTCCTAACTATATCGTCAATTATGTTTCCCGGGAGTAATTTACGGCATAAATATTCCTGTCAATGAGATACTTCTACAAGGGAGAGCCATACAATATCGAGTAATATAATGCCAAGCTGAAGCATGTCGCTAAGCGTTTCTGCCTTTTCTGTTTTCGCCTTACTAAAAATAGATTTTATGATTACCTCTAATATTTGATGTAACCCTCACTAATATATATACGTAATTATATCAAGAGTGAATAATAATAGATCTATAATGATGTAATTTGTTATTATTCACTCCTGATTATACTATGTAATACTATAACTTGTATGTCAAGTGAACGGGTTCAGAATTTTGCTATACACGACAAAACATGACGGCGGGTGCAAACGAATGTATGCTATACCGATTGCCACCTGGTTCTATATTTGCCTGCCAGTAAAACACGATCGAATGAGATAATCGAATGTCGAGTAAGAAAGATTCACTTTACGCATTGTTGGGAAAACATATGATGCTGCGAACAACTCAAACACAAACCGACCCGAAACACACTCAGATGCTTGTAGCTAGTTTGTGTGCTACTGAAATTACGTGATCGTGCGAGCGCGTTATGCACCGAGCTACGCACGCCCTGCCATCCCTGCGAAGCGCCGCAGGTCAATTTATAATCGGATTAGATGGTTATCGATTAACAGGAGATTTTATACTAACAATATACTAGAACTGCTAGAAGCTGCTCAGAGCGAGAATTACGGCATTAGAATAACGTCATAAAACAGTTCCTGAAAATAGCTTTTTGAGGCTATGGAGCTAGTCATATACATACGCTCTGAAATGCTTACGATTGTGTACGCGACGTCATATAGAGCTGCATGAAAAATTAAAATTATATTAGGGATTTATATGGCATTATAGTGGCAGAGAATTGAAGCTGCAATTTTATATATAGCTATTTTGCGTATTATGTTAGGCATATTTTCATACTTCATGAATAATGTGTGCTCATCGCAGACGAAAGAAAGGACATGCAAAGTAATGTCATATCAATATTGAGCATGCGCAATGTTTCGGCCGGTGTTACGCAATGCATTACTAATATATCGCAATACCACTTAATATATACATTGCTCTTTGATCATAGTAATTTTTCTACAGGTTTTCGTACTCAAAAGGATACATCTATTACTCAAATGATGCTCGACTTTGTTTTCTAGAATGTATAATTGAATATCTGCTGCTATGTCTATAGACGAGTGACAAACACAGAGAATAAACGATGACATCACTTATTATAGTAAATGAACTCTGGCAAACCTATTGATGCAGACTCCAAAATGATTCCTTTTTTGCGTATTCTCAATGAAATCCAATGCAGAGCCCATATGAGACATACTACACAGCGCAAAAATTGTCATGGACATCCATTAAACCATGAATGTTGCCTAGAAGCAAAAAAGGTATCGTGTTCTATCCTTGCGTGGGCGAATGGTGTTTATTAGCTCTTGATATATATATATATAGCCTCTGTAATCGGTTAGTACGAATTTCGCAGAAACATTAGGGCGCGTGGTAAGTTGTTAGTTCCATCAAGCCAAATTGGCGAAAATAGTTCACAGACATACCTGACATTTTTCCCAGCGATGTGAAAATTGTTAGTGTACATTAGAACCCCGGTATAGTTAAACCTCTCGCAACCCTCCCCATCGCCTCATGGCAGCGGCCCTGCGCATCTACTGTTTAATCCGCATGAAAAAGTCGCTCAATTTCTTCGATCCTGCATGATCGAGGATATTATTTTCGAGGTGCCGAAAAAAACGAGTGCTAAGTGCAAAACTGCACGTTCCTCACGAAAATACGAGTCGTGCGCACAAGCCTTTGTTATTAGAAGGCGTATATAGTCTGATCATGATCATATCTATACTCTGAACAGGCAAGCGCTCTATCAATTGTGTCCATGCAATGAGGGCATTATAGAATTTCTGAAATTCGCCTCTAGATGGCTAAAATACGTAGCGAGGGTTTAATGCCGTTTCTGATGATTGGTTTCATTTTACAAATTTATAATTTATTTCAAATTTAAATGAGTTAAATATGCAACATTTATACACTATTGAGTAATTAGATGCATTTAGAATATACAATGTAAAAATATTATCAAGGCTTTTGCTATTTAACTTACCAAGAGTGCATAATAGAGATGCTCTCTATTATGCACTCTTGAACTTACTAATAACATAGATATATGCAAACACAATGTGTTTGCATTTATTTATGCTAATACTACAGAATGACAGCACTTGCAGACCTATACATGGCTATGCAGACAGCTATGTTCATGGTAGGATAGAGGTACGTTTGGCTGGTTTTAGCAGGTTTGATCGTAAATATGAGTGGTTTTCTATATACTCACCAGTGGTATTTTTTGAGTCATGGACCCCTTTGAAAATCTGGTGAAAGCTACGGACCCCTCACCAGAAAAATTCACATAAGCATATAAACTTTTATGCGCTTGGTTTACGGATCTCTGAAGGCCATCCACGGACCCCAAAGGGGTACAGGCCTACTTCGTATTACACGCACGTCGCTAGCATTACTTGGGTGCCATTAATTTCAGGCAATGTCAACTAACCCCACACAGGCCGTCTCCATTATATTTTATTGTCTACGGATTTTCGGTACCTATGTATAGTCGCTAAGAAAAGGGGCAGACCTTTAATCACTTAAAAGAAATGGAAAAATATACGCAGTGTCCGCCGTTAAATCACGTTCATTACAGAGCACGCTTGTGTTACAGGTGCACGTTTGCGCGTGAGAGTGCGTCGAATGACAGGCGTTCATGTCCGGCTAGAAAAATTAGTGTCGAAATGACAAAAGTAAACAGTGGATTAGTGTTGTAAGTCGCGCATACACATGCTAACATTATATATGCATGTTCAACTTATGTCCAATAGCGTAAATCTGTTGTATATCGCGTTCACCAATACAGGTTTATATCACTGATTCCATGTAGTGTGTTCCCATATAGGTCACCCACTTGTTACTAAGAGCAGAGCTAGCCTATTAAACTATAAATGAAACGGAAAGAAACATTACTATAAAAGTAAACGTAAGACGTAACAATATCAAAGCTCACAACGCTAAAAACTGTAGATAAAGGGTAGATAATATCAATTTTATACTTCGTATGAGTATACATTAAATTCTGCTTGACATGTTCGTGTTTTATGCATATACGTAAATTCCATAAACATCTCGGAGATAACAAAGCAGTAGAAGTAAAATAAGTAAAGATTACGAATAGAGAATAAAAAGCACATGAATGTTGAGTATAACATTTAAATTCTACCAATTTAAACAAACAATATAGTTGTAAATCTTGCACTGGTGACTCAGTGAATCATTACATCATATACGTATAGTCGTGAACTATTCCATATTTATACCAGAGCACTTAAATCAACATTTGATTTAAGTGCTCTGTTTATACCCATGCGTCGTACTCAATATACTTGGAAATTATATTTTATTTTAAATTTCTGTGACACTATACAGGCATAATCAAGAACAGGTTTATAGCCGAGAATAATCGGTCGAAATTAGTTACCTTTAACTACACTCATGAAGTGTCCTCATCTTAAGAAAAAGTTCTGATATAGCTGTGCTCAAAATATTAAATAAAAAAATTCAAGCTCCCCGGATATCACTCTGCTAGAAACATTTAATATAGATCCGATTCTTATATATATATATATATATATATATATATATATATATATATAGATAGTTAGATATTGTGATACGCGCAGGTTAACCCAGAATTTATTTTACAATGACATACCAATAATAAATTTATATATATACGGCAGTAGGCTACGAGTCGGAACCGGTCGGCCTAGCCTCCAGGCTACGTCACGGACATCCCTTACACAGTGATCGCGCGAGCACGCGTAAACGCATGATTGCGCAAAATATCTGGGACGCTCTGCTGTATTGCCGGAAATATATACAATATATGCCTGCTGCCGTCTATCCTTTCATCCGTCATCTCTCAGCTCTCATCTACTTCTTTCAACACAAGCACAACACTCATTCTTAATCATCTCACACCTCTAGCTCTTCTTTCTCTTGCTTCTCTCTCACACACACACACACACACACTATACACACACACACAACACACACACTAACAGACACACACGACACACACCACACCACACAACACACTCACACACACACCACACAACACACCACACACACACCACAACCAACCAAACCACAACACACACACCACACACACCTGTAGCTTTCTCTATCTCTCCTCTACTCTCTCTCATCTCTATTCGTCGCTCTCTTCTCTCTCTCTCTCTCTCTGCTCTCTCGCTCTTCTCTCTCTCGCTCCACGCATACACACACACAATCACCACACACATACGCTTCCCTCTGCTCTCTCTCTTCTCTCCTCTCTCCCACTCTCTCTCTCGCTCTCTCTTCGTCTCTCTCTCTCGCCACACACACACACACTCGGCAATCAGCAGAGCGTCACTGTTTGCGAATCAATCGGTTGTACGTCTTCGGCAAGATCGCTGTGTGAGATATATCATTATTGGTGCAGATGAATGTCCGCGACAGGCGTAGCTAGCGGCTCTCGCCCGGAACCAGGGTCGCGTAAGCGACGCGCCTAGTATCTATATACGCGTGTTTCTGATGGCCGTTCTCATGACTATACAATTAAATAACACGAGTCTGTAGTCCATGGAGACTTCGAATAAGGCCATGCCACTTTATAGAAGCATTCACGCCACGTCACACTCAGTAGTGAATTCCAATCAGAGCACGGCACATATACGAACGAATAAAGGAATGGTTCCAAAAATACTCCACGTGCCGTTCGACTAGCGGGTTAATCACGCTCGCAGAAAACGGTGGCTAGCACAACGACGCTCCCGCATGCCCTCAAGCGCACACGCGCTTCACTGGTTACAGCGGTTTGTTACTCGCTAAAAAATACAACGATAGCGATCAGCGATTAGTCTAAACGCATAGTTCCTCGAAACCTTCCATACAAATCACGATCTGAATTGCCTTGATCTCGTGAACAGGACGTGAATCGTAATAATAAACATAACTTTTTCATACGACCTTATTCTGAATACCTGAAACTTTTATTCCGGCAATTGTATTTTTAATATATTGTTGCTCAGTGGTTCTTACCCATCTCATGTTACCATATGATCAGGCGTCTATCAATACTTGATATTGATAGTTATATTGATAGACTCTGATATGATATATATTTCCTACAGTGAGTATCTTCATCATCCGGGTCAATTTTTATGCCATCGTAAAATGAAAATGCTCAATGGAAAAAGCAAATCCGCTGACCATATGCGTTAGCCTTACACGAGTCACGCGGACCAAATTCTTTCTAGTTTATTACAGTGATTCAGATCTAGCTACAGGTTCGTTTACAAAATGTCGTTCATTAATCGCGTCGAATCGTACTCAGCATTTAATAACTCATACTCGTGGCATTTGCCATTTGGTATGCTCGGTTTAGCTTTAGCGCAATGCTCCAGCATGCGGATTTCTATCCCGCATAGAAAACTTATCGTTTTCGGCGAGAATAAATGTAATCGATAGAATAAATAGATTAGGAATTAAGTTACCCTAGGGGTAGTCCCAGGAAGTATCGAAGCATAGTAGTTTTTGTTGTGAATAGATTATGTGAATCCATCTTTCATCTAATCTATCTGTCTCTCAAACATAACATGTCTATGGAACGTTTTGTAATTCTCACGCAATCACTACAAAGTGAAATCCAACTAGAGAATCGAATGAATACCGACTTATATAACTAGTTAGATGCGTAGCTAAGGACGTCCCTTCTAGGCTTGAATAGATTACAACAAAGCTTGGCCGTATATTTTTTACTGGTATTTCCTATTGATTGTGGTAGTCACCGCATATTATAGCTTACCACAGAAACAACACGTATACTAATATAAAAAAGACATATCAACGTAAGGAATTCGCGCTGTATCTCAAGCTAGTGTCGTTTAATACTGGTAGCTACGATCGTGGCGGTATATTTTACCGTGCAATAATATAAGTATATTGCCGACACACGCATTGTATCTTGTTAGCAGGATCGGCAATTCAACGAGGCATATGCTGCTGCTAGCTGTAATTTCGAGTAGCGCGTTTCACAAATGAAATGGCAAACAAGAACAAAGCTGCGCTCAACTATTATCAGGCTAGACACGCGCTACCATCATCTCGCGGCCGGCCTCAAAAAATGCGCCTAGTCAGAGCTAGAGTCCGCATAAGGAAACTGGTAATATGCCACCATATTGAACGCGTTCAACAGTAATTACACATATTACTCTTTCACAATTAGCATCGTTATTAATTGGCAATCTGCAAACCGCACGACGTGTAACACTTAGTTGCCTTCCCATGAGCGCTTTAATCTAGGCACGCCACAGGAGGCAACGCAGCCTATGTTACGCTTTTACAATATGAAATTTAATATCAGCATGTTATTTCTGTATATTCCTCGCGGCCTAAACTCGCTATATCTTGCGAACCGCTAATAGAAATAGATATGGCGTTGGCGCTGGGTACTCGGCTGAGTTTAGCTGTCAGATCAACGGGCAGAATAAACGAAAAGGCATTACGCAGATCGCAACGCCGAACGCGCCACACAGATGTAACGGCGTGCTAGCGCGAGGTGCTTGTATTATTATAAAGCATTATTGTTCACGGCGGGTTAATTCGGGGAATAAGCTGCGCGAATGGCTCATGTACGTCTCTGGCTCATTCCCGACCATCATTGACACAGAGCTGAGGTTTGACGGGCAAAACACTCTGCTCGCATAATGTACGTCTATCTATAGGACAACTGCCTAACGTGAATTGGATCGCAAGCTTGCTGTCTACATATTGGCGTTCAAGCTCCGATAGGTATACGCTTTATGCGTACGTAAAGGTCTCTAGAGCTATTGCTGTTTGCTTCGCGCCTTGAACAGTGATCAATGTCGGACGAGCGTTTTTAGTTTTTTGTCGTAAAACGATGGCGCACGATATCAATCGATGCGACCAGCAGCAAACGTAAGCACATAGATTCGTTGCTACATACAGTACATCGCAATCAATCGCTTTCCCGCTCTTGCGGAAGGCTAGTCGGCAATGGATTTCCCACACAGTGCAATGTATTGCGCATATCGCCGCATCTTATCATAATATGGGAATACGAGGTCATTAGTAGATGGAAATTGCTCACGCTCCAAATTTATTCATCTAATTTAAGATTTAACAGATATAGTTACTTAAAGTAGACTTAACGCAGCTAGGCAGATAAGCACGAACGGCTTAGCGACAAACATGCAGCCGGATGAAAAAGGAGATCATAACTGGAAACAGCGACCGACTGGAGAAGAACAATTGAGCTAGTCTTAAACGACCAAATTCCAGCACTAGTCCAGCCTGTAGAAACGTAAACGTTGGTTTTAGCGTCCACAAAGTTTTTTTGCGGATTTTATACATTTGAGGGCTGTGCTGATTAAAGAATCCGGATGATGCCGGTCTGGTACTTTGGGATTTTGCCGTAATATGCAAATCAAGCGGGCGCATTTACTGAAGATTTCATGTAATTGGATAACTCGCTATGATTTTTCGTGTCTAACCCCTAAGGTTTTCAGGTCCTGATTTCAGATTAGGACCAAAGCCAAATGCGTTTGCTCATTTCCATATCCATAATATGTAAATTAGCTGGCGGCGCATCTCAAAATTTCATTCTTGGCCCGCCAACACGCTTAATTATAAAAGATGACAAAGGCAAATGTTGCGTGTCTACTTCAGGTTTGTCAGGGTATCTGATTCTGATTAGACCAATCAAGACTGATTTGCGACCATGTGCACTATACATAATTTGCCTATTTAGAGATGCATATCGCCAATAACTTGTACACCGGTATGTGAATGATTATTCCAATGCAAAAGGCTATTGATGAAAAATATAACGGCCATCTTGGAAAGTTTATGCGCGGATAAGTCATCAAGTAATACATCCATATTTGGCACAACAGCATCAGATTAAAAGTTAATAATGCACATTTATTAATTAGTTAATGATGTTCTTGCTGCCAATTCACGACCATTTTCTCCGCATACACCTGCTATAATTGTCTATATGCCAACAAACCCCTGTATTCCTCTCATCAAGTCAATTATCTATTTCATCATAAGAAACCTCTCATTTTCGTACATCTGCCCCACTTTCTATGATCTTTGGTTGCTAGGGATTCTTGACAGTGTGGATTCTGCCATGACAGGCACAAGAAGAAAGTACACGGCAAGTGTCTTTATGACAACCACACTCTGATTACTACTGGTTCATCGCGTTGAACATCCACATCGAAGCACTCTAACACCTCAGGTGGCCGCAAGAGCAACACATCTGGCGGGAGTGTTTTTAAGAGTCAGAGTTTTTAGGCTGGATTTATCGCGAGAACCACTCCATTGTCCGGGCTAGCCGTCAAAGAATGGCGGATCTGGCTCGGGATGACTTTCCATACGCAATTGAACATGTGCTCGTATACATTTTTCCTGAACGCCATCACTCGTTGGCTGGTATCGATTTCAGATTGTGGAGGCAGCAGTGATGTTTTTCTTCCCCATTTTCCTTAACCAGCAGATCAACTCGAAGCTCATTTCTTTCTTTGCGCTGCCATAGCAAGCGCGATGAACTTTGTTGGCTTCAGCAATAACATCATCCAATGATGAGTGGAAGATCCCCAAAATGTTGAAATTGGTGAGCCTCTTTTTTCAGCCTTGTGATGACGGTGCTTTCCATTTCCATGTAGCTGGCAAACGCGAGCCACAGCCAGTAAGCTCCCATGCGCCAGCCAAAAGAGCTGGCACTAAGATGTCTTTACTCGTTCCTTTTACTGAGGCCTGCTATATCCACTGAAGACCCTCTCGTGAAGCCTGAGTGACTTCGATTAATCAGGAACATTTCACGATTTCTGTTGATTGCGCAAAAATGCATTAACAGAAGATGACATCATATCATCGCAAATGACTTTGATGCCGCTCACGCCTTCCTGGTTTGTGGGCAACGTGCAACGTATCTGGTGCTACCATTGTAACGTCAGCTTCCTCGTGCGGGTTGTCCGTAGCCCGTCAGCACGATTATCTGCATGTCCAGCCAACGGTTTGCATTGAATTGGCTTCACGGCCAGATACGAACAAGCTTGTGTCGAAACTGGGTTCTCCAATGGCTAAACCTTCTCTACCAGATAATCACATATTATATAGATCTATCAGCTGTATTTTGTTTTCGTTGACAGTGAGCGCAACCTTTTGGGGTGGCAAGGGGCTCGATAGATTTAGATGATGCCGACGGGTTGCATGCTTGCCAGCCTTAGCTCCACGTGCCACGCTCTTGATTGAATAGTCGTAGTATCTGTCAAAAGTTAGGTAAACATCCGAGTGAGCAGCTTTTCTCATGACATATCCAAAGAAATTGTCTACATAATCTTTGGCTGTACCTTTCTCTGGCCAATGCACAGACTACAGAAGTGCACACCCGTCGCATCCACCTTGTCAACCACGCGAGACGAGATCTCTTTTGGTATAGGAGTATTAAAACCTGTTGGCCACTTTTCTTCAAATAACACCATCTGGCCTGTGCCTATTTCTACTGACTTGTCTACATTGACAGACGATGCTGCAATTCTGCCAGTAACTATGTTCACAATTTCATCTGGGTGGTCAGTCGGATCAAGGGGATCAGTGGAAACTTCCAGCTTGTTGCGGATGTTCCCCTTGTGTGATGACCCTCTACCTTTATCCGTCTTTGTGTGATTGTTGCCACATCATTTGCAACTTGGCAACAAACGTGCATGCTGAAAGCCCAACGTTTCACGGCTGATGGCTTCAATGTAATGCTTATTATGCCCTTAAGTGCTTTCCCATACCTCATGAATGTGGTCTCTATGTACATATCAGACCAAATGCCAGTCCAAATGCCTGGCTTGTGGTGCATCACATGTTCTCCCTTTAAGAATTTCTCCAGGATTTCATCAGGGAGTTTTTCCATCGCTCGAAGATAATCCATATCGAGGCCCCTGCATCTGTGGGCTGTTCAAGAAATGATGCCTTACTTCTTCGCAGCTGGACATCATAACTACGCTTGATGATGGTGTTTGTACGGGCAGAGCGCGAGGGCGACTAAAACTGGCTTGATCCAACAGTCCACCCACAGTCGTGTTGTCTTGCTCTGCTCGGACAGCGCCTCTAGTGAAATAATCAGGTCCTCATAGGTATCGAGGTTTTCAACAACCTTACACAATACTTCTTCCATAACAAGACGTAATGCCCTGACATTCTGTGGGAACTTCTTCCCTGACAGCATGTTCTGCACTCCACCAAAACCTGACTTCAGGATATCATCGAGACCACTATTCGCCATCAAGACCCCAACACAGCTGACGAAACTCATGAGGAGGTGCATTCCACCTAGTCTAGGAATCAAATTCAGGAATCTGTCCTGGTATACCCATTCAATGTCCACTACAACTCGGTATAATTGCTGATCATTGGTGAATACCGTGACTGTTTTTCCACAAGCGTTGGTAAGTTTCTGAGCTTCCACCATGGCAGTCAACATAGTATCCGGGTCGAATGGTTTCATGTCAATCAAAGGACGGTACACTGCCCGTAAACTATAACCGGTACAACTACGTAACAATATTGTAATATATATCTTGTAAAGCAACAATATATGTATTATCTTGTAAAGCATGCGAGTTATGGCCAAAACCTCAAATTTCGGTAATGATCGCGTTAATTTGCATATTATGCATATGAAAATGATCAAATCATGTTGGGGATGACCTAAACAGAACCAGAAACGCTGAAAACCTGGGGGTAGACACCAGAATTTTACTTCTATCTTGTAAAGCAAGCGAGTTATGGCCAAAACCTCAAATTTTGGTAATGATCGCGTTAATTTGCATATTATGCATATGAACATGATCAAATCATGTTGGGGATGACCTAAACAGAACCAGAAACGCTGAAAACCTGGGGGTAGACACCAGAATTTTACTTCTATCTTGTAAAGCAAGCGAGTTATGGCCAAAACCTCAAATTTCGGTAATGGCCGCGTTAATTTGCATATTATACAAAATGCCCAAGAGTGCCACGCCGGCATCATCCAGATTCTTAATCTGCACCCTTCAAAGATACAAATTCCGCAAAAAAACTTTGTGGGGACGCAGAAACCACGTTCACCCAAAAAACAGCTTTTCACAACTGGACTACACCGGATCGCGCACACCCAGAAACGACGTGAACAGCCGCAATTTCGTTCAGCATGCCTCGCGCGGGAATACACAAGCATAGCACGTCTCGGGAAAAACTATCACGCAATGGTAGACAGTTGTAGCAATGATGGCTTAGCCGCCCATTACGGCGCACAAGGCTGGAGTTGCGGTAGCCAGGCTCGCAAGAAAGGCACGAAAACGTAAGCATGCTTCTTAATTATAGAATATCGCAATGAAAAATGTTATACGGGACGGCAGGTAGAGCGCGAACGCCTTATCTCTCCGCAAGAGTGCGTCAACGAAAGATATTGTCTCTCTCTCTCTCTCTCTCTCTCTCTCTCTCTCTCTCGCACACACACACACACTCGGCAATCAGCAGAGCGTACTGTTGCGCAATCATGCGTGTACGTCTCGCAAGATCGCTGTGTGAGATATATCATCTATGGTGAGATGAATGTCCGGACGCGTAGCCTAGCGGCTCCTCGCCCGGAACCGGTCGCGTAACCACGGCCTATATTATAACGGTGTTTCTGATGGCCGGTTTCATGATATAACAATTAAATAACCACGAGTTGTAGTCATGGAGACTTCGAAAGGTGCATGCCACTTTATAGAAAGCATTCACGCCACGTACACACTAGTAGTGAATTGCCAATAAGAGCAGGCACATATAGAACGAATCAAGGAATGGCTTCCAAAATACTCCACGTCGTCCTCATAGCCAGGGTTAATCACGCTCGCAGAAACCAGGTGGCAGCACCAACGACGCTCCGCCATGCCCTCAGCGACACGGCCTTCACGGCGTTACAGGCGGTTGTTACTCGCTAAAACATACAACAGATAGCGATCCAGGATTAGTCTAAACGCATAGTTCCTCGAAACCTCCATACAAATCACGACTGATTGCGTTATCTACGTGAACAGGACGTGAATCGTAATAATAACATAACCTTTTTCATACGACCTTATTACTGAATACCTGAAACCTTTTATTCCGCAATGTATTTTATAAATATATAATGTTGCTCACTGGTTCTTCCCATCTCATGTTACCATATGATCAGGCGTCTATCAATATTGATATTGATAGATATTGATAGACTCCTGATATGATATATAATTTCCTACGTGTATCTTCATATCCGGTCAAATTTTATGCATGTAAATGAAAATGTACATGAAAAAGCAAATGCTACCATATGGTTAGCCTACACGAGTAGGAAAATTCTTTCTATTTATTACAGTGATTCAATTAGTACAGTTGTTTACAAAATGTGCGTTCATTAAATCGCGTCGAATCGTACTCAGCAGTTAATAATATACTCGTGCGTCATTTGCCATTTGATGCTCTGTGTTAGCTTCTGGCAATGCTCCAGCATGCGGATTTCTATTCCGCATAGAATAATTAATGTTTTCGGCGAGAATAATGTCCAATCGCATAGATAATAGATAAGGAATTAAGTTACCCTAGGGGTAGTCACCAGGAAGTATCAAGCACAGTAGTTTTTGTTTGAATAGATATGTGAATCCATCTTCATCTAATCTATATGTCTACTCAACATAACATTGTCTATGGAACGTTTTGTAATATCTCACGCAAAATCACTACAAAGTGAAATCCAACTAGAGAATCGAATGAATACGGACTATAACTAGTTAGATGCGTAGCTAGGACGTCCCCTCTAGGCTTGAATAGATTACAACAAAATTGCCGTTATTTTTACCTGGTCATTTCTATTATTGTGGTAGTCACGCATATTATGTACCACAGAAACAACACGTATACTAATATAAAAAAGACATATCAACGTAGGAATTCGCGCGTATCTCAGCTAGTGTCGTTATACTGGTAGCTACATCGTGCGGTATATTTTACCGTGAATATATAAGTATATATTGCCGACACACGCATATGTATCTCTGTTAGAGGATCCGGCAATTCAACCAGGCATGCTGCTGCTAGCTTGTAAATTTTCGAGTAGCGCGGTTTCACAAATGAAAATGGCCAACAAGACAAAGGCGCGCTCAACTATTTATCAGGCTAGACACGCGCTACCAATAATCTCGCGGCCGCCTCAAAGAAATGTGCCATGTCAGAGCTAGAGTTCCGTATATAAAGCGAAACTGGTAATAATAGCCACATATTGAACGCGTTCAACAGTAATTACACTATTACTCTTTCACAATTAGCATCGTTATTAATGGCAATCTGAGAACCGACGCACGTGTACACTCTAGTGCCTTCCCATGAGCGCTTCAATCTAGGCAACGCCAACAGGAGGCAACGGCAGGCCTAATGTTACCTTTACCAATATGAATTTAATATCAGATGTTATCTTCTGTATATTCCCTCGGGGTAACTCGCTATATTGCGGAACCGCTAATAGAAATAGCATGCCGTTGGCGTGGGCTACTCGGCTGAGTTTAGCGTCAATCAACGGCAAGGAATAAACGAAAGGCATTACGGAGATCGCCGCGAACGCGCACACAATGTACGGCGTGCTAGCGGAGGGCTTGTATTATTTACAAGCATTTTTGTTCCCGCGGGTTAATTCGGGGGATAAGCTGCGCGGAATGGCTCAATGTACGTCCTGGCTCATCGCCGACCATCACTTGAACACAGAGCTGAGGTTTGCGGGCAAACACCTGCTCCCATAATGGTACGTCTATCCTATAGGAACCTGCCTACGTGAATTGGATCGCAACTTGTGTTCAATATGGCCGCTTCAAGCTCGATAGGTATCGTTTATGAGTCGTAAAGGTCATAGAGCTATGTGTTTGCTTCGCGCCTTGAACAGTGATCAATGTCGGAGAGCGTTTTCTAGTTTTTGTCGTAAAACCGATGGGCACGATTCAATCGTGCGACCGCACGCAAACGTAAGCACATAGATTCGTTGCTACATACAGCTACATCGCAATCAACGCTTTCCCCGCTCGCAAGCCTAGTCGGAACTGATTTCCCACACAGTCATTATTGCGCACTATCGAACCGCATCTTATCATAATATGGGCAATACGAGGTCATTAGTAGATGACAATTAGCTCACGCCTCCAAGATTTATTCATCTAATTTAAGATTTAACAGATATAGTTACTTAAACGTAGACTTAAACGCGCTAGCGGATAAGACGAACGGCTAGGACAAACATGCAGCCGGATGAAAGGAGATCATAACTGAAACACGACACACGGAAAAGAACAAATTGAGCTAGTCTTAAACGACCAAATTCCACACTAGTCCAGCTGTAGAACACCTAACGTGGTTTTAGCGTCCCCACAAAGTTTTTTTGCGGATTTTATACATTTGAGGGGTGCTGATTAAGAATCCGGATGATGCCGGTCTGGTACCTTTGGGCATTTTGCGTAATATGCAAATCAAGGCGGCCATTACTGAAATTTCATTATTTGGCCATAACTCGCTATGATTTTTGTGTCTACCCCTAGGTTTTCAGGGTCTCTGATTCAGATTAGGCCAAAGCCAAAATGGTTTGCTCATTTCCATATCCATAATATGTAAATTAGGGCGGCCATTACCAAAATTCCATTTTTGGCCCGCAACACGCTTATTATAAAAGATGACAAAGCAAATGTGGTGTCTACTTCAAGGTTTTCAGGGTATCTGATTCTGATTAGACCAATCAAAACTGATTTGGCCATTTGCATATACATAATTATGCTAATTAGAGATCATATCGCCCAATAACCTTGTACACCGGTATTGTGAATGATATTCCATGCAAAAGGTATGATGAAAAATGAACCCATCTTGGAAGTTTGATCGCCGGGATAAATCATCCAAGCTACATTACATCATTTGGCACAACAGATCAGTTAAAGTTAATAATGCACATTTATTAATATGTTAATGATGTTCTTGCTGCATTATTCACGACCATTCTCTCGCATACAGCTGCTACTTATCTGTCTATCTGGCAACAACCCCCTGTATTCACTCATCATCAAGTCAATTTCTATTTCATCATAAGAAACCTCTTCATTTCGTCATCTGCCCCACTTTCTATGTCTTTGTTGTAGGGATTTTGACAGTGTGATTCTGCATGACAGGCACAAAAGAAAGTACACGGCAAGTGTCCTTAATGACAACCACACCTCTGATTACTACTGGTTCATCGGTTGAACATCCACATCGAAGCAACTCTAACACCTCAGGTGGCGCAAGAGCCACATCTGGCGGGAGTGTTTTTAGAAGTCAGAGTTTTAGTGGATTTATCGCGAAGACCATCCATTGTCGGTAGCGTCAAAGAATGGGGATCTGGCTCAGGACTGACTTTCCATACCGAATTTGAACATGTGCTCGTATAACATTTTCCTGACGCCTCACTCGTGGTGGTATCGATTTCAGATTGGGGGCAGCATTGATGTTTTTCTTCCCCATTTTCCTTAACCAGAGATCAACTCGAAGTCATTTCTTTCTTTCGTGGCCATAGCAAGCGCGATGAACTTTGTGGTTCAGCAAATAACATCATCCAATGATGATGTGAAGATCCCCAAATGTTTGAAATGTGAGCTCTTCTTTCAGCTTGTTGATGACGGTGCCTTTCCAATTCATGTAGCTTGGCAACCGAGCTCACAGCCAGTAAGTCATGGGCAGCCAAAAGACGTGGCACAATGTCTTTACTCTTTTTTACTGAGGCCTGTATATCCACTGAGACCCTCTCGAGCTGGTGACTTCATTATCAGGGACATACTTCACATTCTGTTGATCTGCAAAAATGCATTAACAGAACGATGACATCAGTAATCATGCAAATGACTTTGATGCTGCACGCCTTCCTGGTGTGGCGGCAACGTGGCAGTATCTGGTGTACATTGTAACGTCAGCTTCCTCGTGGTTTGTCCGTAGGTCAGCACGATTACTCTGATGTCCACAGAAACGTTTGATTGAATGGTTCACGGCCAGATACAACAAGCTTGTGTCGAACTGGGTCTTCCACGTGGCTAAACACTTCTCTACCAGAGTAATCACATATATATCTATCAGCTGTATCTTGTTTTCGTTAGCAGTGAGCACAACCTTTTTGGGTGCACAAGGAGCTCGATAGATTTAGATGATGCCAACGGTTGCATTATTGCCGCGGCCGCTAGCTCCACGTGCCACGCTCTTGCTTGAATAGTCGTAGTATCTGTTCAAAAGTTAGGTAAACATCCGATGAGCAGCTTTTCTCATGACATATATCCAAAAAAATTGTCTACATAATCCTTGCTGTACCTTTCTCCGACTTATTGTTGCTATCCTCATTTCGCCATTGTCTTTGGAACATGGAAGTAGGTATTGGAGCAAGCTCATTGTTTCAGTACATGAGACAGGTCAATGTTCCGGGGTCTGCTGCAACCTAGGCACTCTTGAGTAGATTAGGTTCACATTATACACATCTGTTTCCACGCGCCACAAGATCTTTTAGCTGGGAAGACCTCACACCTCACTTCTTTGGTGTAGGAGTATTAAAAACCTGTTGGCCACTTTTATTCAAATAACACCATCTGGGTTGGGCCTATTTCTACTGACCTGTCTACATTGACAGACGATGCTGGAATTCTGCCAGTAACTATGTTCAAAATTTCATCTGGGTGGTCAGTCGATCAAGGGATCAGTGAAAACGCTCCAGCTTGTTGCGGATATTCTGCCTGTCTTTTCCCATCTGACTTGACTCTGGCTGGGTTCTCTCCTTGTGTGATGCACCTCTACCTGTTGTCCGTCTTTGTGTGATTGTTGCCACATCATTTGTAACTTGGCAACAAAACGTGCATGCTGAAAGCCCAACGTTTCACGGCTGATGGCTTCAATGTAAGGCCTATTATGCCCTTAGTCCTTTCCATACCTCATGAATGTGGTCTCTATGTACATATCAGACCAAATGCCAGTCAAAATGCCTGCTGTGGTGCATCACATGTTCCCCCTTTAAGAATTTCTCCAGGATTTCATCAGGGAGTTTTTCCATCGCTCGAAGATAATCCATATCGAGCGTAGTTATGATGTCCAGCTGCGAAGAAGTAAGGCATCATTTCTTGAACAGCCCACAGATGCAGGGCCAGTCGCCCTCGGCGCCTCTGCCCGTACAAACACCATCATCAAAAGAACTGGCTGATCCAACAGTCCCACCACAGTCGTGTTGTCTTGCTCTGCTCGACAGCGCCTCTAGTGAAATAATCAGGTCCTCTATAGTAATCGAGGTTTACAACAACCTTACACAATACTTCTTCATAACAAACGTATGCCCTGACATTCTGTGGGAACTTCTCCCTGACAGCATGTTCTGCACTCCGACCAAAACCTACTCTCAGGATATTCATCGAGACACTATTCGCCATCAAGACCACCAACACAGCTGACGAAAACTCATGAGGAGGTGCATTCCACCTAGTCTAGGAATCAAATTCAGGAATCTGTCCTGGTATAACTCCATTCAATGTCCACTACAACTCGGTATAATTGCTGATCATTGTGAATACCGCGTGACTGTTTTTCCCAAGCGTGGTAAGTTTCTGAGCTTCCACCATGGCAGTCAACATAGTATCCGGTCGAATGGTTTCATGTCAATCAAAGGACGGTACAACTGCCGTAAACTATAACGGTACAACTACGTAACAATATTGTAATATATATCTTGGTAAAGCAACAATATATGTAATTATTCTTGTAAAGCATGGCGAGTTATGGCCAAAACCTCAAATTTCGGTAATGATGCGTTAATTTGCCATATTATGCATATGAAAATGATCAAATCATGTTGGGGATGACCTAAACAGAACCAGAAACGTCGAAAACCTGGGGGTATACCCAGAATTTTACTTCTATCTTGTAAAGCAAGCAGTTATGGCCAAAACCTCAAATTTGGTAATGATCGCGGTTAATTTGCATATTAGTCATATGAAACATGATCAAATTCATGTTGGGGATGACCTAAACAGAACCAGAAACGCTGAAAACCTGGGGGTAGACACCAAAATTTTACTTCTATCTTGTAAAGCAAGCGAGTTATGGCCAAAACCTCAAATTTCGGTCATGGCCGCGTTAATTTGCATATGTATACCAAAAATGACCCAAGAGTGCCACGCACCGGCATCATCATCAGATTCCCTTAATCTGGCACCCTTCCAAAGATACAAATTCCGGCAAAAAACTTTGTGGGGACGCAGAAACCCTGATTCACAGCAAAAAACAGCTTTTCACAACTGGACTACACCGGATCGCGCACGCCCAGAAACGACGTGAACAGCCGCAATTTCGTTCAGCATGCCTCGCGCGGAATACACAAGCATAGCACGTCTCGGGAAAAACTATCACGCAATGGTAGACAGTTGTAGCAATGATGGCTTAGCCGCCATTACGGCGCACAAGGCTGGAGTTGCGGTAGCCAGGCTCGCAAGAAAGGCACGAAAACGTAAGCATGCTTCTAATTATAGAATATCGCAATGCAAATGTTATACGGGAGGCAGGTAGAGCGCGAACGCCTTATCTCTCCGCAAGAGTGCGTCAACGAAAGATATTGTTTCACTACAGGGAGTGAGAGCAAGCGAAACAGAGAGCGAGAGAGCGAGCGAAACAGAGAGAGAGAGAGAGAGAGAGAGAGAGAGAGAGAGAGAGAGAGAGAGAGTGAGAGAGAGAGAGAGAGAGACACAGACAGACAGACAGACGGAGAGAGATAGAGATGGGGGAGGTGGAGAGGAATGAAGGGAGAATGAGAGAGAGCGTGCGCCGGAGGTAAATGGAGATTGGTAGATATAGAGAGAAAGAGGGAAGGAAAGCAAAAAATAGGAAAAGAGAGAGAAAACGAGAGAGGAAGACAGAGAGAGGTGGAGAGGGAGAAAGGGGGAGATTGGGAGAGAAAGATAGAGAGGAGTTGGAGAGAAACAAGCTACTAATCAAGCTGCGTGAATGGCCGATTTTTAAAGGAAAGCATTAGCGTAGGTTTGATGCATATGTTCAGTTAAAGCAGTGATAAATTGTGCATGGAGATTTTGGTTTAATATTTACTCAAAATATTTTTTCAAAATGTGACACATATCGCACGCAGTTGACCTAGAGCGTATAGGAGCTACTAAAATTGATCCATTTTAATGGTCTGGGAGTTTTACATTCTTAGCAGTGATATATTCTTGGTATGTTTACGCCCTGGCGATGAAAGACTGTATCTGGCTAATAGCACTTCGTGCGCTACTCTGTAGCCTACATCATTTGGCACTTTCTGTGTCATATGCCGTGTACTGATTAAACGTGACGGTAAGCTTTCTTGCTGGAGGATGAATGAAATCGGATATGTACGCTGCTGTCACACACGTATGCTCAAGATTATTATACTAATGCGTCCATAATTATTAGTCGGCCCATTGACACCTATATTGGCGACACTTACAAAGTATACGATCAAGTAAGGAAATGCTATAATATTTCTAATAGTGAACGGCTGTTTGCATTGGCATAGATATCCTATGATACACTGTGTTTGTGTATGTGTAACAGTCACCATTTTCGACGTATTCTACTGACTCGCTTTGTCTAAAACTCGCAGTTGACAGTAAACTTGCTACAGAGTTAATGGCGTTGCTCGCGTTCAATAGCATCAGACTTCGTAATCAACCTCTGTGTGGCTGTAGAACTTTTAAAGGTTACACCTTCTCTCTCGCTATTTCTGCCTGTTGCCAGCGACCCATTTAAATTAGGTTCGATTCTTTGTTTCCTCAATTTAATCTTCTACCCGCCTCGTTAGACACTAAGTCTCGTGTCCTGTTCGTTTCACTTAAAGCTGCATAACGCGTGATAGTTACTATTATGTATGACACGTTCTGGATTGAGATGTGCTTTAAAACGGCTCCATGCCGTATTCTATTGCACAAAATCGACGGCAGCAAACTCTAAGTGAGTGGAGTCTAACGAATTCAAACGACGTGACGCTTATCAATATGCGTCGAAAGTTAAATCGTATTCGATAATGCCATTTCGATAATAAGTTTGGCAATTCCGATTAAAACTCTATACAAATTTATTATGTTCACCAGCATAACATGTCTGGGCTTTCCACTTGCACGATGAACCGTATGCAGAGCGATTTCGTATGCATATAGGCCTGCATTGAGTTCGGTAAAACTCATAAAAAGATCATATTGGTTTAATTCTTGTCTTTGATAGTTATAAAATGTAAGGAAATGTACGAATCTTAACATTATAACGCAAGTGATTAGCTAATAGACGTCTGTTGCGTATCTGACATTATTTATTTAAGCAATTTTTGTTGTTTTTGGCGTGATTTAGAGGCGCTAGGGCTTGATGTGACTGATTGCTGCAGATGCCTATGCTGCGGAAAGATTCTTTTACGATATTGTAGGGAAGGTATGTCACGCACAATGCATCGCTACAATATAACATTTTTCGCTTTCGTAAATTCCCGTTTCTCATTTCACTGTATTTATGTCGATCAGGTAGAAAGCAGTCGGGAAAGCGCACGCTATCAAAACAAGGCTTGATAGCACAATGAGGTAATTCGTAAACAGAAATTATATGACGTTAATTGATACGCTAAGGGCCCACTTGCGTGGCATTTGTTACTTAATGTCGTAAAATGGCGATTACCGTCGTGTCCATATTTATAGTATTATAGATGCGACGTGTTCCCACACGGTATTGGCATGACCTGTATATTGCTCGACATTAATGATTTGTTATGGATACGGGTTTATTACGCTAAGAAATGCAATATTAAATGCGGCACGATAAGCTTTCAATAAATGAATAATGTATGCTCCCTGCCACATTTGATCACAAACGCCGCATACTGATGAGGTTTCATGACACAGTTGTACGATTAATTTTGCTTGATTTAGATGAAACAGGTAGATGGTATACAGGATACGCGCAAACGATAGATGCGTGAAAATCGATGGTCAGTAGTAGCAAAACTACATACAATACGCCTGCTGCGCAGTTGGTATTTTTAAATTCTACACGGAACTGGGGGAGTGTCATGGGACCACATACTGATCATTTGATATAGAGAGATGATTAAACTTTCGGATTAGTGTCGATTACGTTCCTCGCGCTCTTCGCGCGTGCGATGCTCAATGACGTTCGGTGTCGGATAAATGACGTCACCCGACGTACAATATCAAGTGCTACGAGATCACTGATATCTTCTCTGGTCACTAACGCCAAATGATGCTGCACGCGATGGCTTGTGATCGTGTAGTTATTCGTATGCCTTGCGTTGTGTTCCCAGGTACCGCGTGCAAGCAATCAATGTTCTCCTCCGCGGGATGCGTGGAAGATGTGAGTGTCTTATGCGAGTAGGCGAACAATAGATACGCGCAGTAGAATCGAACACGGAGTTACGGTGAACGGTCTATGGTTTTATTCTAGTAGATATACACCTTCACTACACAGGCTAGATGATTTTCAACAGCACACGAAGACACGCCTTTTCCCTAGGGGCGCGACACGGAGAGTGTCTTTTTTCCGGCACTCCCTTCTTCTCTGAAAACGCACTTCTCGTCGTCATATATGGTAATGCGCTGGTGCCCTTTGGCTTAGCGGCCAAGTATGGCTTAGCGGCCAAGTATGGCTTAGCGGCCAAGTAAGTTTGGAGAGAGAAGTTGAGCCAGACACGTGTCCGGATAGTTGTTAGCCATTGGCCGCGTCCTACTACGCAGTTACAATGGCGCGTGTTAGGCGCGTGCAATGCACTGCTATTTCCAACTTGCGCGCTTAGCAACCGCTACGATATTCCGCTATCTTGAACGCGGTGATGTCACCGACTTAAAATATCTCCGGGCTTACGCTCTGAAATGACGTCGCAGCCCTGTTACACATTAATTACACGCTTACATAAAACGATTGCCACGCAATGCGAACCAAACCGGCTTACGGCAGTTCTAATGCAATGGTAGCAGCACGATATGTACGATGGCAGTAAAATGGTAAACAGAATGAAGGATGTAGCGTCAGTTTATCTTTGAGCCACGTACACGATTATCACGGATTAATTAAATTCCTAGGAATTTACCCGTAGAACCAGCGCATGCCTAGCAGACGATGTGCAGACGAGGCGTATCACTATTCGACGTTGATGCGCGCATGCCTCCGTTTCGACTTTTATATTAGGCGATTTTCGCTCCAAATCCGATATGATAGATAGCTCTTATATGTTGACATTCGGATCTGTATTCTATGATCTATTAATCGAACAATTTTATTTTACATGTCTATGCATTATTTAGAACATCACGAATATCACAATATGTTTCACTCAAATAATGAATATATATATATTTATATATGCTAGCAATTTTCATAATTATATAAACGATAACTTGCAGTGTGTGCTTTTTAAAATAAGGGCGTCAGATGACTGATATATAGATCAACAACGCCTGCATTATGCTATATATATATATATACATCATAATACCTAATTATCAATTGTCAATCGACCAGCCATCGTCTTAATTTACATGCCTGTTGCAGCGCGTCTTTGAGTATCACAACTTTCCAGCGCGCGCTTCATTTCTTACAGGGCTGTAGTATCTAAATGTCTATTTGTAGAAAAATAAAATCTATCTATAGTATAAATCTTAATTTGCATACATGCTCTCAGATCTAGCTGCGGAATAAGCGGCTGCTATCTACGAGCGCGGTGATCTGCGGTGCAACTTCAGCGCGCCATTAGCTGTCGCGAATCCACCTGCTGCGTCGCACTCTCACGCAAGTATACTATACGCACATGCGACGCTAGGATAGCACGATATATTGTAAATTATTGATGGCTTTCGTGGGCGCATAACTACACGTTTGCATCGACGGTCGCGACGCATCAATTACGACAGCTAATGTGAATGATTCACCCCCAAAGCACCGAAATAAGGGTCACGTCGTCATCGATAACTTGTTTCGCTTGAAGTACTCGTGAACGTTGCTCTGATCTGCAGATGTGCACTTTGCACTGCCGGCCTGTGCTTCCTTTTATCGTTTTTTTCTGCAGATGTGTGCAGTGAATCTGGCGCATTGGCTTGACATACTTTTATATTGCGGATAAAATATATACACATATACACAGACATTTACCCATGTCTGACCCTGTTTCGTATGTTCGTGTAGCATATCAACTGTTATTCCTAATATCGAAACCCATACTAATAATAGCGTATACTCTTTTTAGTCTTGCATTGGTTTTTGTCCCACACTTCGGTAAGCCTTATCGCATCACCTCCACTTCTGTTTGCCTTCTTCACCTAGCTCTCCTCCTCTCCTTCTCTACCATACCCCTTTCCTTTCCCTTTCCTTTATCTTTCCTTACTCTAGTCTCTTTCCCTTTCTTCCTCTTCCTAGCTTAAGCGAAATGCTGCTGTTGCCGGAGGATATTGTATTTGGTTTCATGTTTATTGACGCTCTCACTGGGTTTCACAGAAACGATTCCAATACCGCGGCCCCCTGCAGGAGGTCATACGAAGGGAGACGATGACACATACTGGAGGGGAAATACAGCTTAGAGATGTGACACTGGACGACTGGGGAGCACATACAGGAAACGATGCATCAGAGGTTAATAGTAAATTTAGGTAAAGGTATACACAAGGGGGATATAGCAAACGCGATCGGTTACACAAATTACAAATTGCGCAGTTTACAAATGCAAATACAACTATAGCCAATTAAATATACCAATATCAGGTGGATTTTGAATCATGCTTAAAATTACAAAGCTTAAAAAAAGAGATCTCCCTTGGGGCAAGCAACGCAAAGCTAAATTCCCGATGTGCACACAGTTTCACGAGAAACCGTAAAATATCGCCGTGTGGATTTCACCGCATTGCGCATTTCTTCATGTTTGCAATAAACGCCACGAGTAAACACACAGCTTGCGCTCGCAATTACCGTTATGCATAGAGGTATATATTTGCGCGTTTCCAGTTAATTATAAGTGCGATCGAAGATTATTGAAAAGGTGGCCCAAGGGTTAACATTGCTTCCATGGTTGATTTTACACTAAGCAACTAGCAAGTCCCCCTAGCACTAGCAATTAGCAACTAGCTAACTAGCACTAGCACCTAGCTACTGAACTAGCACACTAGCCAACTATCACTGAGCTAGTTGAACTAAACTGAACTGAACTGAACTGAGAGCTGAATGAAATGAACTGAAATGAACTCAGAGCTGAACTGAACTAGCACACTAGCTAACTAGCACTAGAACCTAGCTAACTAGCACTAGCGACTAGCAAGTCCCGTCTAAGCACTAGCAAGTCTCTCTTACTGTGTCATTTGATAAGTGTCTTCATCCCGAGTTCTATTCATTAGCTGCTTAAATAGCTACCTGTAAGGCTTCTAAAGCATAAAGCATAACGCACACACCCGAGAAAAACACCTGAACGTGGAGCAAAACGTGTTTCGCTCGCTGTTCGTGGCTGTGTGCGGATTCCCGAAACAAAAAACATTGCTCAGCTGAGCGTGTTTCGCTGAACAAGCAATGTCAACATCACAAAATATCACATGACACACAAAATTGGATGTTCATTGGATGGCTATTTTTGATGTCATGTGACAGCGGCGCTGTACGCAGTGTTTCTGTAGGTGTGTTGCTCAGCGTCGTGCTGCTGTGTCGGGTCGGCGTTGTGTGCGCTGTGCTCGCGAGCAGAACGCCGAAACGCTGGAAAAGTTGTGTTAAGCCACAACGCACACAACCGAGCAAAACGCGAAATTTGTTTTCCAGCCGTTTCGCGTTCTGCTCGGCGAGGCAAGCGACACACAGCCTGAGCCAAAAACATACAGGAAAACACTGCGCACAGCGCCGCTGTCACATGACATCAAAAATAGCCATCCAATGGACATCCAATTTTGTGTGTCATGTGATATTTTTAAGGATATTGATTGGAGACCGTCTGTGGCGTTTCGCTGTGTAGCAGAACAATTGACGCACACACCCGAGCAAAACGTACGCTCAGGCGAAAACACGCTCCGCGAATCAAACATTGCTTCTTCAGCAAAACACGCTCAGCTGAGCAATGTTTCTTGTTTCGGGAATCCGCACACAGCCACGAACATCGAGCGAAGCATGTTTTGCTCCACGTTCAGGTGTTTTGCTCGAGTGTGTGCGTTGGGCTTTAGCGAGATGTTAGAACTGAGAGGACCAAAATTAATGTGCTATCCAAGAGTATTCTTGTATTTGCAACTGCATAAAGCTCAACGCACACACCCGAGCAAACCACCGGAACGTGGAGCAAAACATGTTTCGCTCGATGTTCGTGGCTGTGTGCGGATTCCCGAAACAAGAAACATTGCTCAGCTGAGCGTGTTTCGCTGAACAAGCAATGTTTGATTTGCGGAGCGTGTTTCGCCTGAGCGTACGTTTTGCTCGGGTGTGTGCGTCAATTGTTCTGCTACACAGCGAAACGCCACAGACGGTCTCCAATCAATATCTTTAAAAATATCAAATGACACACAAAATTGGATGTCCATTGGATGGCTATTTTGGATGTCATGTGACAGCGGCGCTGTGCGCAGTGTTTCTGTATGTTTTGCTCAGCTGTGTGCGCTTGCTCGCTCAGCAGAACGCGAAACGCTGGAAAACAAAATTTCGTGTTTCGCTCGGGTGTGTGCGTTGTGCTTAATGACACTAGAACAATATCAGCTCCGGCTTCTCTGTCACGTTCTATACCTCACGCTCAAGCTTGGGAAAACTTTAAACCCAATGGACATTATATCAATATTATCAGGGAAAACGCACAACGAATTATAATGGAGCAGGGGCGCGTTGTCAGAAACATCGAAAGACTAATTTTGTTTCTGACAACGGACCACAGGTATTCATTGTTTAGACACGTTTCAAATAATTTCAAAGCGAACATTGACACAAACGACGCATACTGGTTCAAATTAATTTACGTGCGCTTCGCCATAACATCTCTTTCAAATCTCCGTCATTGCAGCGATTTCAGTTTTCAGTGTAATTATATTGCTTTATTATACAATGAATGCGTTCTGAAGCGCGGAAACGCCGCAAGGAGTGTTCTTTATCATCGCGCAAGTCTGCGTTAATATATAACGCTTATGATCACGACTTTCATCATATTGAAACATTCTAGCTCTGAAATTCGCCCCACGCTCTGATGACTGATCATGAATCGCTGGTTACAGCTAGTGTCACATAAACCGTTTCAACCTAACGATTTCCATTATTAGATGTTCTGTACCATACGGCGGGAGAATGTTCGAGAATAAATATTACATTGTATATATATATATATATATATATATATATATACATCATAATACCTAATTATCAATTGTCAATCGACCAGCCATCGTCTTAATTTACATGCCTGTTGCAGCGCGTCTTTGAG
>NW_014577256.1:93420-114422 GCF_000485595.1 Priapulus caudatus | reverse complement strand
TATATATATATATATATATATATCTTGTGAAACGTTTGGGCAATATAAGCTGAAAACATTTGCAGCCTTCTTACTAAATTTAATATCGACGCGAAGTATACTATGCACCAGCTCTTGTCAAACGTCGGAAAAGGCGTCATCAGCACTTATGGCACAATCACGCTTACGTCAGCACGAATCGTGTATAGCTACAGCGGCTAACGTCTGAGGCTCGTGTGCGTGAAGGCACCGCATGTAACCGCAAGAGTGCATGGATAACTCAAATCGTGGCTAGCGGCGCCTGCGGCTGAATTACCATCTCGTTTGTTTCAAATTTCGGCCACACGAATCGAGAAAATTACACGTCGCTCTCGCCTCATTCCAATTTGATGAGAGCCTTGCGCCGCCTTCCGTGAAATACAACAGTGGCTACGAGATGCGATTGCAGTGACAATAGAAGCGAATCCTATATTTATACGTTTCTGCTGTTTCTGCTCGGAGTTTGCTTCTTTCGAGCCTTTATAAAATTTATTAAAAATTATCTTTGTGCCTGTACGCTTTTCATGGGTCTGTGTATGATAGTGTCATGCTTTTGCTCATCCCGACCATACATGGTAACGTCAGCTGTTATGGAAACGAAACGTGGTAGATACCGGCGAAAATAACGGCCTGTTGGGAACACGTTTTGGCTGCAGCTCAACCCAAATTGGATGGGAATGAAGCCTAACCGGCCAAATAAATGGTTTTGTGGCGAGTAGCTGTTTCTCAAAGTCTCGTGTAAGTGACCAGTACCCAGACTTAGCATTTAGCTAGCTGAAGATCCTGACATTCGATAACGTGTGCACAAGTTTATGAAGTATACGTATGTCGCATTGCCTCGTTTGAGTTTCTCGTTCAGATCGTGTTGATCAATGCATATTGATGGAAAACCGTCAGAATTTATTGCGTATACGTGATTACCCAATCTGCCGGTTTAGTGACAGGGTATATCACATCTCGGCTCTGCACTCGGTAGACATTTCCCTTAATTTTGTTATGAGGTTTGTTATTTGGGTGCATTTGGTCTGAACAAGACATAGATAGTCACACATTTGAACATCAATTATGATGCGGACTGGTCTGTCTGCATTGATGAATTCTGTCAGAAAGAAGCTGACCATATTATGCATGTGGCAAAGTAATGTAGACTGTAAGACATGCTGTGGATAACTCGCTGGTCACTGGCAGTCCTTGTAGGTTTACCCTTCTTGGATACATGCTCCTGTATATACGTTAAATTTAGTGTCGTACTGTGCCCCACTGCGAATTCGCCTCATTGTCTCAATCCAATCCTCGGATATTTGATCTGGGCTATAGAGTATGTCTAATGTCGATATGAGACAGTGTTGATAATGGGTGCTAATGCCAATTTTCCCCAAGCGATCATACTGGGTCACTTTTATAGCCAACATTGTGCGTCTTGTCTTTTTCTCCTTTCTCTGCTGTGCTTTTTCTGTGTGTATCTTGTCTCGTGCGACTGCTCATTAACTTTTGGACAGACGTTTCTGTTACTTCTGGTTACCTTTGCTGCCTTATATATTGCTCGTGTGTTGTACATATCCCCAAACTTTGCCCTAGTGCCCAATTACCCTTAATTTGTTAGACATTCCTTTTTTGCCGGGCACTGCTTCATTCCGCTGTGCTTAGATCAACAGCAATTGCCGCATGCATGTATGTGCACCTGGCGTGGTTCCCTTCTGAACGATGCTTATGCTGTCAGTGCTGTTGTATGTCTCCACCTGCGATGGTTGTGCATGTGTGTAGCCTCAAACGCTTAAGACATGCGTAAGCTTCCGTGAGTGTAATCGCAGTCGTCTAGCAATTGCTTTCCAGATATTTAGTGTGAAGTGCCTATAACCTCAGATCAGGCATGCTATATAGTCCAAAGCTCCGTGAAGAAATATGCATTTGTTTGTTTACATACGCAGCATTGTAACAAAATTGTCGACGGGTTTGCCCTCTTTACCAACCACTTGATAGGCCCAGTAAAAAATAGAATATTGAGGCAGGCAGCGTAAACACGTTACAAAGTACGGCAATGTTAAACGGGCAAAGTCACACACTCTTACTGTGGGGAGAACGAGTAGATGCGCACCTTTAGCTTTAGCTCTTTGTTTGTGAAGATGATTCTTTGATCTTCGAATGCCACCCGGAGGTTCAATAACTGGTCTGTTCGCACCACTGCATTTTACTTAAATTTATCTAAACAGTATTTGAGTAGGAATTAATATAACTAATAGCACGACACGCTGGATCCTCATGCAAATGATAATCTCCTCTGGTCTCTGGATAACCCTTTAGGAAATTTAGATTTTACTTAAATTTATATCTTGTCTTCCTCATAGCTAAATAGCCTGGTACGACACAAGTAATAATTACTGTACAATGACCATCCAAAGATCGTAAGTGCACACCTAGCTGAAGCAAGGCATCTCAGAATGTGTCTTTTGGTTCCTTCTCAGCAGAGTAATCAAGATAAACGAAATTGCACACTCCTGCTGAAGTACCTCTAGTATTGTCGCCAGGTGGCCTGATTAAATTATAATTTTTTTCATAAATGATATGCACACCAGAACCATGGTTTCTAGGTTATCGAAAACTAGCCTCTCAGAGTATTACTAGAAGCATGTGATATGTGGTATGTGATATAGTGTGTGAGTTTCCCTAATCGCGTAAAGGGGGATAGGTTCTCAGCCAGTGGGTGATCTGCGTCTTGTCAGGTATTGGTATGTCGTGGACGGTAGACATGACATACTTAAGTCACAGTTGATTTAATCATGTTCATAGACGCATTACTGCCGAACCAGCTAGTGACAATAGAAGTCATCATATTATAGCGTCACTGACGAGGATTCATAGCTAACGCAAATTTCCGTGCGGCAATTTCCGTGCCAGTGCATTGGTGATTTGAGTCATCAAAAGTCCAGTCGTTTAGACCAGACACCTATCAATCCCTAGTGATACTAAGGATCTAGCCCTGCATACTTCGACAAGGATGTGTATACATTTATTCAGAAAATTACTGTCGGAGTGTGCCGCGGACTTTCTCAAAGCCTAAGGATATGTCTTGCCGCATCGAGGCGAGACAGAAGTGCGCTTAACAGGCTGTAAGAGATTAGATGCTGCTGTTATCATGGCATTGGCGCCCTCAGAGGCACGAAGCTCTCTGAGGAGGGAGTCCACAACTTGAGAGATTACTGCGAGTGAACACTTGCTGAATAATGCGAGTGTCCTCTAACACACTTTGATCTAACATCACGCTTTCTCTAGTCTGGTTAAATCACTATGTCAAGAAAAGAACGACAATAATAAAATATTCTAGGGATCCATGTCGTAATTTCTTCCTCTGTAACCAATTGTTGGTCATTATGGGTGGTACTACAGGCTTTGCAGAAAAAGATTGTAGTTACGTTACAGTTATGCCGCGTGATATTATAGGACGATAAGTTGACGATTTGGCTTATCATTAGTAAATGCATGCCACCCTTCTGGTGGCTAGTGTGCTTTCTATCTGCAAGCACATCCGCGCTGTCAACTCTGAAACCCAGTGACGTGAACAGATGTGGTAGTCGAATGACAGCAACTCCTGTTACCACAGCTCATTCTTGAAGATTAGCCTCATTTTGGGGGATGGCGCGGAGTGCTTCGCCATGCTCACTGCATGTCAGGCGCACTATGCCCGCGTCTCTCTGTCACCGTGCTGTGCGGGATTTCGCACAGCGTGCTCAGACATATATTGCGCGGAAGCTGCGATCTCGCCTACAACAAGGCAGTTTAGTTACAGGCTTCTCACTACCGCACTAGGAGGAGGGGAGAGCAACCCAGCGGTGTTCGGATTCAAGGGCCCCACCTACTTGGCTACACGGTCCCCGTGTGCCATGCAAACGACAATTAATCGAGGTGACGGTTTCAGAATGTCCAAAGAGCTAACATTTAAGCAATATTGATTCGATAATTTCTCATAATTTACTGAGTAATATATATAATATAAACTAATATAATGACGTATAATATTACACATTCGCTGTGTCTATAATTGGCTTCATGAATAAAGGAAATGACTTAAGATCAATAAGATTCGAATGGAAAGCCATATGGTGATTTCGAAACCTGCCACAGAAAATAAACGTCGCGAGAGCACAAGGTTCTACGCAGGCTGCTTTCACTATAAGTACGTCGCCAGTACTTGGGTTAGGGTATGTCACAAATTCTGCTTGTCTCAAATTTACGCATAAGCATTCCGTCATTAAATTTGGATTATTGACGCGAACGTCGTATCTACTACATCATGCCTATTACGAAGATGTAACAGCAGTGCTGTAATAACCGGAAAGTTAATTTGCCACTTCCTCTGATTCTGCTTGTTAGTTACAATAATTGGTCATTCGGGTATAGTCAAAGGCAACGCCATTTATTTAGAAATAAGAATCTTAAAAAGCTGTTCCGCGCTAAGCTAAGCTATCACAATCAAATTTAGAAGTTAACACAAAATTTTACGCTAAACGTTAATTGGTTAAATTAATTCGATATTCAATAGCAATACCGGACCGTAGAAGTTAACTAGCAATTACCTTTAAGTAAACTTTTATGTCTAAAGCGTGTACTCGTGTGTGAAATTAAATTGTGCACTTGCGCAGCCGATATGAAACGCGTTGCAGGAGAAATGTAGGCATCATACGTGCATAATTATTGGTCTCGAAGCAGTTAAACAAAGCAATGGAACCAAGTACACGATGGCTCACAACTAGGCATTGATAACGAGTTACAACGGGAGCCAGTCATAACTTTTTATCATGAACCGGGGGAACGAATAAAATATCAGGTAGATTGTTTGATGTTATGGAACCGATTTGAAATGTCATTCCTCAGAGCAATCCTAACGTGGAGCTAAGTGCCGAACCCTGTGGCGTCAATGACGACTGTACGAGACAGGCTAAATGTGAGGAGAAACGCCTTCATATATCAGCTGCGTCGCCCTAAAGCTAGTTATTGTGTTGGATAGAATATCCATATCGACTTGTACCTGCCGGCCAACACCGGGACTAAATGAACAAATATACGTGCAATCACAGCCAGATGTGCAAAGTCTCAAGGCGCTGTCAGTGAACTGTTCTTTTCTCAAATGGATTTAGTACTCGAACCCGTCCTGAGCATATTCCGGATTGCTTTACAACGCAGCATGGGAAATCCTGGTTGGGATTGGCAAGCCTACAATTTGGCACAGGATCATCTTCGTTACACTGTGAATTTAACATTCGACCAACAACTTCCTTTTAATGAATCAACGACCAAAAGAAAAGTCAGAAGAAGCCGAACTGCAGAATAGCCACAGGTTCCTCCGGAAAAATAACACGTCTCATATTCTTGGGTAAGAGAATCATTATCTGCACATTTATACGACACACGAATTGATGCAGGCTCATAAATGATAATTATATATGTAATATATAGACATCATTTCATATATTCGGCGAGCTATAAAACAGGGTGGCAAAATTAGAGAAAATAGATTGATTATCGAAAAGCAATATTACAAGCGATAACGCGGTCAAAGACAACGTATATTATCTTCAAAACGGCGTCAGGCATTACTAAAGTAAGAATATTATGTTTACAACAAATCCGAGCGGCAACAGCAAGCGGACACACTCTTACTCAATAATATTTTCATTAGCGGAAAATTAGAGAGCGTGTAATGATAATGAATAGTGCCTCAATACAAGAGAAAGGAAATTACACGTAGACGCTTTTAGTATCTAGGTCGTTTAGAAAAGAAATAATGGGAATAAAAAAGCCGAGCAGAACAAATTTAAAAGAAGTGTTGCACTTACGACCGTATATGTCACAATTTCAGTCTATTACCAATTCAACTAATCTGATATAATCACGTGCTAGTTTTGGCGATCGTTAGGAATGTACGAAAAGGAATGTGATGTAATATCGTCTGCTTATAGACGTCGATACACGGGTATCCATTATAATAACTATAATCAGGAGTAAATAATAGGGAATTCCCTATTATCTACTCCTGCTATAATCTATCGCGTACCACCAGTCATAAAACAAGTTCAAATTATGTCCCCAATGCATAGTGCTATCGTTGCTAATCTATCTAGGTCCAAAGAATTAAAGGTATCAAGCGGCGAATCGTTCGGTTTTAGGTAGTAATTAAGCCGCTCTGAATGGTACAACGAGACTCGAATTTTTCAAAGCTAATCACATTTCCCCAGTTGATGATTTCCCACCATATGGAATAGCTAGGCTAGTCCGCGTCGGTAGTAACTAGGTAGCGGGATCAAGGGGACAGTGTAGATGCGTGGAATGACAGGATGACGCGCGGCGTGATGTGTGTAGTCAGTGAATGATCGGCTTTTGGCAGACAGACAAGTCGTTTCCTAATGATCACTCGCGCACAGAGAAAGAAAGAGAGAGAGAGAGAGAGAGAGAGAGAGAGAGAAAGGGGGAAAGAGGAAATGAGACGTATTTACTCTCCGCTTCCTTCCTCCTGCCAGTGTCGTAGAGCGTCACACACGCGAAAGCTGACACTTGAGGAGGTATTTCAATTAGCTGTGAGTCCAGTCAATCAAAACTCTGAATCGTGCTCTTATATGCCCCTGAACGGTTTCTTATGAATGTTGTATACACGGTGTGAAAAGTCGACACGGAACTCAGTAATCATATTTAACGATTCCATGCGCTGTTGTATAAATATACCCATGCGCAAATTCGAGCAGAACACTGTGCAAATACACCCGGAGAATGCTCCCACGCGAAAACGATCTGCATGTACGCACGTATAAATGCGTTGGTTTGTCGAGAAATCTTCATTTGGCTATTACAGGCCCATAATTATATGGACATCGGCACAATCACGGTGCAATTTTTACCGTGCTGAATATTCACGCTTTCTACGCGTGTCACCCGCATGCAACGCAATACGTTCATTTAAGCCCGGCGCACACGTGAGTAATTTTACTCAAGTAAGATGACGCATGCGTCAAAATACTCAACGAATATCCGCCGCACACGTGAGTATTTTGACGCATGCGTCATTTTACTTGAGTAAAATTACTCACGCATGCGCGGCGAATTTTCGTTGAGTATTTTGACGCATGCGTCATTTTAACTGTCACGATAAGAGGAATGCTGTAGTACTGGTGTAACATGTGCTACGCCAATGCTTCCACAATACAATACCCGAGGTCTTTGTAAAGCAGCTATCCGCCAGTAGTAATGTACCAGCATTTTCTTCAAGATCGCTGTTCGACACGCAAATTTTGCTTCAAGCGGGAACGTGTTTGGATAAAAATGTGTTCTCGAAATAAATTCAGGTTTGACGGAATATTTTTTTTACCAAATAGTTAAGCAAGCATGTGCGTGCGTGTGTACGGATGCGCGCATTTGTGCGCGCATGTGAGTCTGTAACCATTTAATTACATGTCATTTTGATGGACATGGCATATAATTAGAGAAAAATCACGAATATCTATAGACGTACGTAAGTGCAAGTAGAGCGAACGCAAGCTAATGGTTTCTCAGGGATTTTATCAAAAACGAAACCCCGATCAATTTCTGGCTCGTACGCTAGACTAATTTGATCAGTATAGAAGGATTATCTTGATGCACGCGAAATTGTCACGCGTATGCAGTTTACCTGGCCATATTTCTAAATCAAATGTATATAATCCATCTGCCTATGGCCCATGCAGCTTGTACTTTTGAATGTGATGTATGGACTGCTCAGGAAATCTATTTTTAAATGCTGTCATACCATATTAGGGTCAACTCGGGGATGGAAGCTTGCATGCAAAATGTAACTATAGACGCTCAGTTTCGCATAGATGTTTAACTGCGAGAGCGAACTGGAACTTAAATTCAACTTGTTTTTACGGGTGCAACTCACTGCGGTACAGTCATGAATGAAATGCAGCGAGACGAGTGGTCTTCACGATACGTCTGACATGAGATAAATGTCGAAATAAAGATGGACATGGAGATTGAGATAAAGATTGAGATGGAGATAGAGATAGAGACGGAGATGGAGATGAAGATGGAGATAAAGAAAAAGACGGAGATAGAGATAGAGATAGAGATAGAGATAGAGATAGAATCAGAGAGAATAGAGAGAAGGATGAGAGGAGAGAGAGAGAGAGAGAGAGAGAGAGCGAGCGAACGAGAGAGAGAGAGAGCGCGCGCGCGAGAGAGAGAGAGAGAGAGAGAGAGAGAGAGAGAGAGCGAGAAAGAGAGAGAGCGAGAGAGAGAGAGACAGAGAAAGAGAGTGAGAAAGAGGGCAAGATTCTATACTAACCATTCTTTGTCGCCGCCAAAAGGTCGGCTTTGGTTCGGGTGCACCTGTGATTCTGTGTACTATGGGCAAGAACACTCCCGTCATGCTACTATAGAACGTCTTCGGCGGCTTCGGCTCTGGTTCCTTCGTGCACGGCACCGCACTGCGGCACGTGTCTCTAAATTTCTCCCACCTAGTCTTTGGTTTCGGGGGAGGCGGCGGCGGTGCTTCCTCGGGCGCCTTGCCGACCAGCGAGATCAGAGACTGGATGTGCAGCGAGAACGAGTAACGAATCTGTTCAACGTACGACTTCTCGGAACCGCCGGTGCTTACGTCACTCGCGCCACTTCCTCTGCGGCTGCCGGACCGCGAAGGTGGTGGCTCTAGACTGGAGCGCCTGCTACCTGCCGGGCTTGGCGGCGGTTCCAGGCTGCTTCGCCGCTGCTGTTTCGGACGCGGCGGTGCCAGACTACAGCGCCTGTCATGTACCTTCTCCTGCGGTTTAATGCTGTCCCTTCTAAAGTCACCGACGCTCAGTGTCCGAACAGAAAACGCCATGATCGAGGATTAATTGCCGACCTATTTATCAACAACGCACGCCTAATTGAATTCACCGGCCGCTGATATTGCCTTTTGAGCGGCAATATTGTGCGACGCCCGGCGTCGGCACTCTAAGGCCACAAGACACAAGACGCTCGCGAAGGCGATAGTACGGCGATTGTACGCAATGGCATCATGGCGTTCGCTGGATCCGAAAGTGAATTTCTATGCGCGAAACGTTTTTAGCGAAGTCTATTTAACGCTGTCATCTATTTTCCAGAAATACAAAATGTAATACTTGAAGGTAATTGAATTGCTGAACACGCAGACTGGCGCATACTTGATTCCTTGCGTCGAGTTCTCGTTATAATTTATAGTCTTTTCATTCGATTTCGTCCTTATTTTGCACTCGACCGAATATCGGTAATTAGAAACGAAACAAGAACATGTCCGCATTTATTACGTGTTGTCGCGGTGCGGATTGACGTCTGGAAACGGTATGTTTGTATATATGATCCCTAGTTCATGTTGGAAGCTTCTTATCTACACACTCATTAGCGAGTCACTACCTTTCGCAAGCCTCGCACGTTCCCTTTCAGCCGTGACTCGTCTCGATGGTAACTTACGGCCCGCAATTGCGCATGCGCGTCGCCGCCAGGGGTAGGCCAGTACGTCCCACGCTAACCGACAACCTACCTGAGATATTACCGTACGCATAAACACGTACATATACACGTGGATATATCCGCCTATCGAGAAGTAGCTGCAACTGGTCGCATGCTCCCGCTGTCGAGTATTTAGTTCCGCGGTAACCGTAGCAACGGGAGCGCCGTCTGCTACGATACATACGCTGTAGAGATGGGTCTAAACTGAGCCAGAGAAGATGCGCGCTAGCTGCAGTAAGGTGGCCCTTTACACTTGTTTCTCTTTGTTGTTTGCTGAACGATCAAAGAGAAGCGATGAAAACTCATCTCGTGTCTTCATTACTATATGACAATGAACCGTAATCCCATGTCTTCACTACTATAAGAGGAAGAACAGTCATCTCATGTCTTCACCACTATGTTAGGAATCACTGCAAGAAGTAACCGTAATGTAGTCAGTCTCGCGACCCGAGAGGTGCGCAATCGGATCCCGTATTCTATCGTAAATTCTTGCGAGGAACCGCGGAACACGACAAATGACGTCGCGCCGATGACACGTTTACGGAGAGATCCGACATTCGACGCCGCTCCCGGCCGCTCTCAGCACTGTCGTCGCGCGCATTATCACCTCACGTCTTTCGATTGCGTGAGCGCGCACACATACACGCATGTGTACACACACACTCACCGCACATCCGCGCGTCAAAAAGCCGTCGGCCTGTCTCCGAAAAGTTCGAAGCGATTTGCGGCGACAGGGCGCGCGGAACGCACGGAAATGTCTTTCACCTTATCAGTCGCTGCATTAGTTTCACAACTGCGTTTCTACGTGTTTCGCGAGAACTCCCAAGTACAAGATTACTCTGCTCTGCTATCGGCGTAACGCACGCCCGTGACTGCATGCACGTTCAGGCAGCTGAGCGCCTCACTCGACTACCTCCTACTTTAACAATGTATTTAACTCGCGTGCGTCCATCGCCTAATCATGCGTCTCTTCAGTCGCAACGAGACGGAGTTTGGAGACGCGATGGCACGCGCACACATGCAGGTACAAGCGCGCTACCGACTCGTCACGTGTATGCGCATCTCCGAGTGTATGTGCACGCATATACGCGCACGTTCACACGCATGCCCGTATACGAGCGAATAACACATGAAAACAAAACACACACACACACACACTGACATGCACACTCGTTCATATAAACGCGTAGATGAACACTCACACAAACGCACGAACGCAGTACGCTCGCTCCCTCGCACGCACGCACGCACACACGCTCGCACGCACGCACCCTCGCACGCACGCTCGCACGCACGCACGCACACACGCACGAAGCACATACATACAAGCCTGTCTATCAGATTCTCAGCTAATGATGAAGGCTGTTAAACAATCCATTAAAAACTTAATTGGAATAGCGGTACATATTTTGGGGACTTTTGCTAAAGATGTTGTTACGGGTAGTGGTGGGCTCGTGAACACGCGCGTTGTTGAAGTGTATACTTACGTGAAAAAGTACGATTGCTTTCTACTGGTATTTCTCTGTTCTAATGAAGGACGCAATCCCGACGGCGATTGTAACATATTACTCGAGTTGCCGAGTATGGAAATTTGACTGAACGTTGCAATCGGGTATATACAAGGTTTTTTGTAGTTTCCTGATCTTTAGACTATCCTGAACCGGAATCCACTGGGTGCCACTTTGGCACCCTTGGGCAATTTTTTTATCACATAAAATGCGATATATTTTCCCATCTGAGTGAGTATAATTTAAGGGGGTAGGCATGCTAAACTTGCAATAACTTCTGTATAATATTCGGTCAATCCTCAAACGTTTGGTATTGTTTTGCTCATTAAACACTCATGCACAATTTCCCCGGCACCACTCGCCTGTAGTTCGCGCTCGCGCTGCTGCTGGGGAGGGGGGGATTGTCGTGGCTTCTAGGGTGAAACGGGCAGAGTCTACGGTTTAATTCGAAATTTTCCCGGCACCACTCGCCCGTACATCGCGCGCGCGCTGCCGCGGGGGTCGAATTGTTGTGGCTTCTAGGGTGAAACGGGCAGCGCGTCTACGGTTTAATTAGAAATTTCCCCGGCACCATCGCCTGTAGCTCGCGCTCGCTGCCGCGGGGGTCGAATTATATATATATATATATTTCGCACATTTCAGACGCATATCATCATCTCATCCATCTCAGACAAGTCATCCGAGAGAGTTTGTTATCATGTTATCAAGAAAAACTTTTGTTTAGAAAACACTAGTTTTCTACGTGTAACTGCTCTCATGTTCTGAAATATAAAAAGTACGGTACTAAAAATGCATATTAAAAAAATTAACAAAGTTCCAATAAAAAATGCGAAGATTGTGCAGTTATTATTAGGATGTGTGCCATTTTTATCGTCATAGTCGACGCTTACTAACAATATAACTTACCTACGTACTTCCGCATGGTCGATACGCATGTATTAAAAATGGCAATACGCTTTTTCACTCTGGCTATTGGTGAAAGTGTTGTCGAACCGCTTGTGTACCGCCAAGTGACTTACCGGCACCAAGTATAAATATTGTAAATGTTCAATGTGCCAATCAATGTCGTATTAATCGTTGAAGTCAGATGCGTTTACTTTAAATTCACCATCTATTACATTATACCGCTATATGGTGGTTATATGGTTATAAATGTTGTTTACTATTACGCACAATAAATCATAGGTAGACTAATGTAAGTAAATGGAATTCTCCGTGTTCTCTTTCGGCGTCTCACACTCTCCTACCCTAGAAATATTTGCTCCTGATTTTATATATAACAAAAGAATTTTTGCTTGGTTTCTTAGTTGATGATGGTACAACAAACGAATGGACATTTGACAGTCAGTAACATTTGACGAAATCTCTTACGAACTTTGTTGATATGTATATGACTTTTGAGCAAGGTCCACGCTAGGCCTCTCGACCATACTGCATGACCAGATTCAATGTTCAGACTCAGACCAGAAAGTGGAATTAGACTCAAGAATTCAGTTGAACAGAATGGTCGAGCAGTGGCGGGTGATTTTTTCATTTTGAAAATCCCGTCAATGAAGGCTAGGCCTGTAGGCTACATATGTATACCTCATTTTCATAGTTTATTACGACAATATCCTTTCATAGACTGGCCTTCTTAACCCTTGCGTAAGTTTGCTGAAAAACCCCATCATACATTACCCTATTTTGTATGCTAGTCTAGAGAAGAAAACTCTGAACGGAAAATCGTTAATGTGGGTGGCCATTATCAATTAATCATAACAGCTGCTATGCGTAGGTTTGAACATGGGCATACAAGTCGGAGTAGATAGTCAAACATGTTCGTTAATTAGCTTCAATATTTATAGTTTCGGATTATGCGTCCATGCGTTTCATCATCAGCTCGATATAGAAAGGAACGGGTGAATATCACGACAACGGAATGAAAGCGTTCATCTACTCACACGTATATACGCGTGTCTCGACAAGCAGCTGATGTACACACGAGCCTCTTGCCGGTTAATTAAGTATCGTGCTGTTATTACGAGTAGTTCGGGCGTCGAAGGAACGTATAGCTGCCAGTGAATAGGCCAAGGCTTTGAACACAGCGACTATCGATCTTCCAGCTACTGAGCGATAAAAAATCACGTGTCAGATGTCCGCGTTTACCTTTGCAAGCGAGTAAACAGGAGTGCTATTTCCGCGCGCAACGCATTTCCCAAAAAAGGTGCATTAGCGCACCTTTATAAGCAGCAGGACGTTAGCAATACGTTTGGCGGCAGCTATTTATGAGAGTCGCGCTCGTTATTCACACGCGAACGTTTTCTTCAGTGAAATACTGCTAATCGACATCGGTATACATAGGTGCCCACCGAGTGATTTTCGCTGGGTAGTCACCGGGTAATTTGATTTCATGTCAGAACAAACTTCCCGTACGTCATTTGTAAATGGGAAAATACCGTTAAGCCAGATTTTTTCCACGACACACAATTACTACTCTGTGCCTAAACGAAGTGGCCTCGCGAAGAAAAAATCACCTGGTGTTCCGGGTACTCCGGGCGGTTGATCACAACTACTTATACATCATAATGACCAGAAAACCAGGTGGCGCCAGATATAGCATGTGCAACGCTCTCGTGAATTCAATTTCAAGACCATTGAGCACCAACATTGTTTGTCTCGTTAGCAACGACAAAATCATCAATGAATCGCGATGGTAGGCCTACACGCATCTGATGTCCGGTACCTTGCGGTCTCATATATTTTGAGATAACATGTCGCCAGCGGCAAGGTCTCCAATAGCCAATATGATGCTATGTATCATTCGGCCGGATGAGTGAATCACTAACAATAAAATGATCGCCACAATCATGATGTACGACCATTAGGAAAAGACAAAATATGACAAGCGATTTACAATAGTCACACTAGGGAGAAAATGGGCCGGTGTTTGCATTTGCTGGCCGTATGACGTGCCGGGTGACTTGCAGCACGCTAAATTTATTGTCTGCTGGCGCCATCTACACGCAAACATTAGCAAACCCTTTGCAGACGTTGTTCTTGTATGAAGGTGGTACCGGGGGTTGTCTTCCTCCCGCTTCCCTCACCCTCTCCTTCCACCCCCCTCCCTCAACACCTCCACAGAGGTCCCAAGTTGGGAAAATCCAAGAAAGGGATCACTTGTGATAATGGTCCATCGCCGTTTTTTCGCGGTGCGCAAATACAGGGAAAGAGTTGTGGCGGGCTGCGACATGTGTTTGTTGCGGCGCACCACCATTTTTTATAAAGTATACATGTAAAATAAAACGCAAATTAATGTTAATTTATGGTTTCAAAATTATTTGTGGCCTTTTATTGTTCGCTGGAATTAAAGTATACCAACTACCACGGCAAATTTAGTAAGGTACTGATGTAAATGTTAAAATATGGCTGAAAATGTTACGACCGGGACTTTCTGGACTTTAACGGGACACCGGGACCAGCATGTCGCACCGGGACGATCCCGGTGAGACCGGGACACTTGGGACGTCTGCCTCCAGGATCCTTTATATAGGGCCTATTGCATTTTCATTTTTGAATGTCACTTAGTTTCTCTGACAGTTTGCGTAATAAATGTATTAATCCTGCACAATGTATTTTCTCATGTATTTATTTCTCGTGCTATGGATTTCTTTTATTTTTCTCAACTTAGTTTTTTTTCTCAACTCTCTCTCTCTCATTCACGCGTACAACATAGTATAATAGTTTGTTTTGGATGAAAATCCTCCCGCCCACTGGCCTCCCTACTCCCGTCTCCCGCCCCTCCTCTCCCGTCTCCTGTCCCCCTTCTCCCGTACCACCTCTCGTATCGGTTCATTCATCATTCACGTCACAAACCTCCTGCACATTTCTACGCCTTTCGGGCACTAACAGGGTCAGGTCATGTTCTGTTTCTGTATGCAGACCGTGTTGTGTTTTTCCATCTGCAGCAATTTATCCGTTGTAGGCCTGGAGGTACGTTTACAGCTTTGCGAGTATCAGTAGCAAGGTTGAGGTCTAGGAGATAAACTGCTTTCCAACTGACTAATGTACGACGCCCTTATTTAAAAAACCCTTATCGAGCATCGAGTGAAGCTTATGCCAAGTGTGCGCAAATGTGTGAACCGTGTCGTAAGCAAAGAGGCGCGAAGCGGGCACGTCAAACAAATGCATGAAAATAGGGCACTGGTGCAGTTTGTCACTCTGTGCAAGACGGAAGGAAAACACATAAAAGCATGATCAATCTATAGCAAAAGAAGGGTTCAAGAAAAGCCTAATACAGAATGTCTTGCACAAGCGGCGAGGTGCGTATATAACTCGACAAAGTGGAATGACAACAACAAAATACACACTGTAGGCAATGAGAATCAGCTCGGGTTACGCTGACTCCTTATCAATACTGTCCCATTACGAAATAAGGCATATTTCTGACAATCTCAGAATAAGGTAGCGATAATGGGAGGAAAATTGACACTATAGACACTTCCCGCCTCCACCACCATGTTTTTAGACATACTTGCAAAAATTAGTGTTACATTAGTTTATTTACATATTATATTTCTAATTATTTTCATCAAAATTTAGATCATCGCGACCATGTCTCAAAGCCATAAGGCATAACAGCGAATTTCACTCAATTATATAAGAGCATTTTCAACTACTATAAAATGTCAATTAGACACGGAAATACAAAGTATAAGTAATACTAAGACCAAAGAAATGTATTTAAAAATTTCATGGCGGCCGTTAAAAAACGGTAACACTCTCTTTTAAGGGGCGGTTAATTTGCAGTGCCCTGTGCGCACAAGTGTGCCAAATTTAGTGCTTTTATTACAATTTGAACAATCCACGTGCTAAGAAGTTCTAATGAACCAACCAACCAACAAACAAAATAAATACACGAATAAACAAATAAATAAAGAAAAATTAATCATAACTGATAAACTGAGCTCAATTACTTCCTGATATTCTTCCATGAATTAATCATAGTTAGTTATATCAGACGAAATCTGGTAAAAATCGAAAAAATTTACAATAGCCATACAGAATAGATTATATCGAAAATTTTATTCAGTATACGTTTTATTCACAGGAATTGTTTCGAACCGCATAAAACGAAGGGCACCTTACTAACTAAAATGGGTTCGATACACTATAAACCAGTACATGCATCTACTATATCGAAATTACAGGCAATCAATATGCAAAAAAGCCAATAACTAAAATGACAAATTTCCCGAGACGAACTTGATTATACACTAAAATGAAAGTGTCAATGACACTATAGCTCACATTGGGTGTGATAGAAGAGGGAGATGATATTTAAAATTTGGTAAGTGTTTCATTTATGACGGACCAAAATGTGATCAAATGTCCTTACGTATTCTCCGTTTTATACGAATAGAAATGTCACTGTTTTGTTTCAGGGTTAGTTTTGATGCGAAAATAAATGTTTCAGATCTGAAAGTCTGAAATCTAGGCGAGAGATTGCGCTACGCCTAAATGATCGCCATTTTGGTTTTCGATTATCGCGCAAATATAAGCAATAAAATATTCCAGTCAAATTACTGTAACAACGAATCTAAAACACAATATTACACGTATAGGTATGATTAGGTAGGTAGGTAAATTAAACAAAATCAAATGAATCTAGATGGCCATTTTCATGTTTGCCAAAAAGTGAGCATGGCTCGAAAGTAGGTCGACTGGCTCCAAAATAGGACGTTCAAATCCCTCCCATAGGAGTAACAACTGTATGCAATTTGAAACATGTGGGTCAAACGGTTCTTGAGTTATCGTTCACTGTAGGCAGACACTGAAATGCATAGTGAAATTACCAAAATCTACCTAATTTGCACAATTAAAAAAAAATCTAAACCTGTGTGATATGTTTTGGGGCCAGTCCTCATTCATTCACATACCAGAAATGAGCAAAATCCATTGAACCTGAACTGATTTATGGCCATTTCCATTTTTGCCAAAAAGTGGACGTGGCTCGAATGTAGGTCGACTGGCGTGCTCCAAAATAGGACGTTCAAACCTCTCAGATAGGACTAACAACTATATGCAATTTGAAACATGTGGGTCAAACGGTTCTTTAGTAATCGTTGACCGTACCCAAATGTTGACGGACGGACGGACGACGGACGACACACCATGGCAATAGCTCATCTTGACGATGTCAAGGCGAGCTAAAAACAGCAGAACATACACGTTACAAGACAACAATATTTGAACTACGTTTGATGCAATAAAATCTAGGACATATATATATATATATCTAGCTATTACCTCGGCAGTACAGATAATCAGTGTGGAAACAATTCAATCACTAAAACATCGAATTGCCCGAGACCAAGTTGATTACACATTTAGAAATGCATATAGAAAACAGCACGACATACTGAACACTGAGCTCAAAATATTACAGCCCACAATTCCGATTTGTCAAAAAGAGTATATGTGCTTCTCAAATGGCTTTCCCGTTTAGGTTTTGCCAGATCATAACCCAATGTTTTCATTTAGTATTATCCCTTATTTCTCACGTTTGTAACTTCCGATGATGAAACAATCAGTATTGTAATACTGGCAAATGCACACACAAATAAATAATAAAGCGAGTGATGGGTTTATAAGCAAAGAAGCTTCAAAGCCATACTTCTGGAATTTCAGAATCCCATCAGGACGAAAAAAGTGTTTCCCAAAGGGGAAGTCGTTGTATAGGGGCGTGTACGTGTAACAAGTTGTTCAGCAGAACAGTATGCCGTTGAAATAAAAAATAAAAAAAAGGTATAAAAACCTGTATCCAAAGATGTTTTGTATGACGTATAAACAAAATAATGAAAATTGATATGATCGAATAATTAAGCAATTAATTAACAAATCATGATCAAAGTGAGTAAATTGCACATTCACCGAAAAATTCATTGACTAAAATTGTACAGTTCACATCGCAGACATCTCCATGAATAGCTTTAACGTACGTATATTACACGATGATTACGGTAACTACCACGTCTCAAAAATAGCTAAAATTATTTTAATTAACAGTAAAACGGGATGAAATTGGTGCTGTGGTAAAAATGCAAACAATGCAAAAATATACAGTAGTCATCTGACCTGTTCTTTTTGACAACGTCTAGGCAACTACATGATCTTTGCATACCAGTACATTTAACAAAAAGCATATCAACTAATTTGTCAGTTAATTGATAGGCACTTGATATCATGGCCATACGTTTTCAACCTGTAAATTGCAAGGTCATTTGCATCATGTGTGCTGCTATTGCACGAGGCAGAGTGGCAGTTTCTCTTGCAACACTTATATATATATATTTATTTATTTATTGTGGCGTTATACCCCTAAACGTAATGAGTATAAACATGGAAGGCACAAACAGTGCGCATATATTGTCGGTGCGTATAAAGAGCTAGGTGGCTGCACAAAAACACAGACAGGCACATAAATGGCGGGACGGACATTACGGATGGACGATAGGATACTAAAATCATTCTATAAGGCTAAGTCCGCATACATACATTCGATATTCTTGTTAGGTTGATCAACCTACGCCAGTCACATGATTTTAATACGTGCATGGAAAAATGTCAACTCTGTGGCACTATGTCGCATAGCATTAATTCTTGAACATCATATCGCTACAATGATTAGTTATAACTAATATAACTGCCTGCCAATCGCATCAGGCAAATAAGCGAATTACATTATGGTACTTTCACTTCCAGCACATTTTTTGTTTCATATTCTCTACCTAACACTTCAGCAATGATTTATACAATCATAGTTGGATGGAATAGCATGTCACATACAATATTAATAAAATGTTATAACAGACAGTTGATTTGTATCAACACGACATAAAAACCAAACCAGAACTATATTAACATCTACATACATTACAACAGTGCAACAGTGCAAATGACGACAAGATAGGCGTTTTTGAATGGATTGTGTTCGTGACCTATTTCATGAATATCAATTCACGAAATACATATAAAAATACTAAAGTCACTCCGTATTGTAAAATAACTAAACATTGCATTACATCACAGCGTAATAAAATGTAAACATACAAAATGTCATACTATATACATATTTGTTTTCATTTTCTCATTATAAAATGTCACATAAGAGGTTGTCAGCTTCCAGAGGAGCCTGAAACTGAATCCGACCATTCCTAACAACTAAAGCTGCAACCTATGCCAACAGATTCGGTTAACGAAAATATTCTGCAGGGACACAAGTTCCTGCTAATAGACTTGAAGCTGCATTCAAGAGGAAGCTTGCACATGGTCAGATATCTGACTGTTAATACATGCCATCAATATTTTGTACTTTATTCTTAGAATGCAATCGAGTAGCATGTTATGTCTATAACGAATTCAATGCCAGAGGGGGCAGTGCCCCATGAACTTACAAACCCCCTTCAGCATATGCGAAAACGTCAGAATGACCACAACAGTTACAACCTCAAAATGTAACAAACCGAATCATTTTTATTCATGGGATACAACTACACACCCTTATGAATGGAATGTTATTTGAAATAACGGAATGGCATAACCACTGCATCAACTTTGGAAGTAGAACTCCAGTTAATGTGTGTTTACTGAGTCTCCCGCGTCCACCATGTGTCAGCTCCTTACTTTCCTGCCATGGATCACAGTGTCACAACTCACAAGTCTGCCTAGAAGCATTGCACAGCGAGCATGGAAAGAGTGGACATAACAAGAGCGATGGCCGTATAGGGTGTGGCTGCTGAGTTGCAGAGTTCTTCACTGCAGTAGCAGACCTCGGTGGTGTAGCCGGGTCGCTGATATGTCACACACTGGTCAGCCATCGTAAACTCGGCATCGATCGGCTCCAGATAGCAATAGCGTTTCACAAGTTGTCGGCCTGCGACGAAAGAAAACGATGCTGGCTTTACTACACGACATTTTCAATGACACGGATAAAAAGGGGGCAAGACAGGTTTACCAGAACCGGGATGCTATAAAAGGTTGTTTGGTATCAACGTGTTCAGGAGACCTCCCTTAAACCCGCCGCACACGGTGAACTATCTGCTGAGCCAGGCCTCGCGTGGCTGTGAGACCGATATCTATCGTGTTTGATATTTGTGGCCACGCGAGGCCAGAAACTCAGCGTGTGCGGGCCACTGATCTCTACTATACTAACGTTAGTATAGTAGAGATCAGTGGTGCGGGCTCCGTGAGCTATCATCTCAGCCACAAATATTTACCGACCAATGAAAGCGCAGGAATAGGGCATGTGATTTAAAATGTCGGCGCCCACTGAACAGCAGAAAACTCTACTTTTCTGTAGATTCTGTGATTGTGCACGTACACGTGCGCGCGTGCGTGCGTGCGTGTGTGCGCGCGTGTGCAGGTACACGTTCGTGCGTGCGTACATGCGTGCGTGTGCACGTACACATGCGTACATGAGTGTGTGCGTGCGTGTGCACGTACACGTGCGTGCGTGCGTGCGTCCGTGTGTGGGCACGTACACGCGCGTGCATGTGCACGTACACGTGCGTGCGTGCGTGCGTGCGTGTGAACATTTTAAATCACATGCCCTATTCCTGCACTTTCATTGGTCGGTAAATATTTGTGGCTGAGCTGATAGCTCACGGAGCCCGCACACGCTGAGTTTCTGGCCTCGCGTGGCCACAAATATCAAACACGATAGATATCGGTCTAACAGCCACGCGAGGCCAAAAATCGTGCAGAATCTGCGTGCACACGCTGAGCTATCTGCTGAGCCAACGGCCTCTTGAGGCCGTTGGCTCAGCAGATAGTTCACCGTGTGCGGCGGGCATGAACAACTTCCAGGTAGACAACCTTGAAAATATGCTGCTGAAAAAAAATGGCGGCCATTTTTCAAAATGGCCACCGTGTGTAACTAATGATGATCAATTTTTAAGATATCGTTTGAATAGAAATTGCTTTCACCATGTGTGTGGTATCATATTA
>NW_014577256.1:91955-93410 GCF_000485595.1 Priapulus caudatus | reverse complement strand
GTGAACTATCTGCTGAGCCAACGGCCTCTTGAGGTCGTTGGATCAGCAGATAGTTCACCGTGTGCGGCGGCCAGTAGCGGATTATCTATGGGGCAAAGGGGGCATTTGCCCCCGGCCCTACAAGTCGACCGGCCCTAAAGTGTTGTGACTACAAAAAAAAAATACTGTTTATTATTTTTTCCAAAGTATATCTTGGGCCGGCCCTACCACTTTCATATGACTACATTTGTTTTTGCTTTCTACTTGTTTTCATTTTCTCCGTGTTTTGTGGTGTACATTGCAACAGCTAGGAATAATATTCACTTTAAGGTAGCTATTGGGGTTAAAACTACCAATTTTTCAAAATATGATTTTTTTTAAATTTTAACTCTACTAATTATTTTAGAACGTTTCCTTTCCATTTTTCAACATTAATTGCTTATAATTATCCACTAAACAGGTCTAAAAACATTATATGCTTATGGGAAGGGGGCGGGTGGTGGGCGGCCCAAAGATATGATATGCCCCCGGCCCAGGCAACTGTTAATCCGGCGCTGGCGGCGGGCATGAACAACTTCCAGGTGGACAACCTTGAAAATATGCTGCTGGAAAAAAATGGCGGCCATTTTTCAAAATGGCCACCGTGTGTAACTAATGATGATCAATTTTTAAGATAATGTTAAGATAGAACTTATGATTCTATATATTCTTATATAGATTTAAGAAATATAGATACCTATGTGTGTGGTATCATATTAAAGGGAATTAAATTCTATACAAGATGATACCACATTTCATGGGCTTGGCGATGATTTTAATGACAATTTTGGGCCAAAAATGAGATTTTTTACCATTTTTTCCCAAAATATGAATTGCACCAAAATACATTTTCTCCATATTTTAAAAGTCCTTTTGAGTAATGAATTGAAACTTTTCAGAAAACTGCCCATATGTATGGTTAATATTGTCGCAAAAGCTCAAGTTTATTGCTTTTCTAACAATAAAGTTATATTGCTCCAAAGTTAACATTTTGATATTAACTAAAAGCAGCATTTTGTACATTATAGTGGGGTATCATGAAAATAGCTCCCGTAGGATTTTTGTGCTAAAATTATTATTTTTTGCTTTATCGGGTTGATTTAGGGTCAAACTATCAGAAAATTGTGGGGTTCAAATTTAATTTAGTTTTAATTTTAGTTAAATTTAATTTTATATAGTAATATTCCTTCTCTTGATTCTAAATCTGAAAGCTGAGCATGAAAAAAAAACACAAATAACAAACGTTTACTGTCATTTTAATTGTGAACAGAATAATGGGACAGAATGACAAATAGACCTTGGACACTAATACATAAATTACCTGTCACCGTGTGTTAGTTAATTGTCCCTGTCTGTTATGTTATACGTTGTCCTAAACGTATAGTAGACATGCTAAGTGTTTTTTGACTTCAACTCATGCTACAAATGTCCCCTTTG
>NW_014577256.1:82032-87478 GCF_000485595.1 Priapulus caudatus | reverse complement strand
GGATCCCTGGCAGCAACATCCAATGTAACATGCAATAGCCTTCGCACAGGAACAGTTTCTGTTGCACCCTCTGGTGCAGCCACACGCGATGGCCTTTGTCATTGTCTGCAGCCAGGCTGGTTGAGTTGAAGGGACTGGGACAAGTTTCCCATCCTGCAGAGCCCAGCCATACTCCTCAAATGGGGGAAGCTCTGGCCTGCCAATGTGTGCACTCTTGTCTATGAAAGTTGCTAGAGCTGCACGTCGTAGGTGTTGTCAAGAAATGCATCTTCTGTTGGTGGTAGCAGCTTCAGCAGAGTTGACCTGTTATTCAGGAATTTGTAGACCCTCAGTTTTCCAAGATTACACTCCTCGAGGTCATCAGCTCTTTTAGAGTACACGGTGATGACAAGCTTGCGTGCCTGGTCGATGAGTTCCAAATTAATGTGATGTCTTGCTGACCTTGCTCGCCAAAGTCTTCAAGTTTAGATATGTCTGTAGTCTTGCTACTGCTCATCCAGGTCAATAGTAGACACAGATGATGACGATAACCGTGTCATTGCCGTGGATGATCACTCGATCTCTCAACATCTTTATTCTGAACGCTGTATATAGCATGAAGCATGACTCTTGTATCAGCCTCCTGCTGTGTATACTGTGTACAAGGCAGTGACGTACAGTTGCGGACCCTTCGGTGAGCAGCCCACTCAGGTTTCTTCCTTGAATCCTCCGCCTAGGTAAAGGCGAGTTGAACCCATGCAGTGCTGGATCTAGCTGTTCACTCTCGGTCCCCGTCTCACACAGGAAACTCAAAAGTCCAGCTTTGTTGACTGATACTGAGAAGAATTCTTGTGGGTCTGGGGCTCGGTACTTCTCACTGACTTCAAACACCTTAGCTGGTCTGGATCGGTCGTACATGTGCTGCTGCTCTGCTGATTTGAGGCTTTGTTCACTGTATCGGTCACAGCAGAAATGTATAATCCCTAGCTGTGCCAGCAGGAACATCTTTCAGCAGCTGGTGCTTGTAGCGATCAGCAATGGCTCCGAATGTTTTATCTTTCTTGAATGACCATTGACCAGTGGCTTATGGCATGCATTGCGTCAACCACCACTGCTGTCTTCAGGTTTCCTTGTGGCAGATCAGCAACACTGGTCACTTGAGTCTCCTCCTTCAGGGTCTTCACGAGACTAGCCATTGTACCTGCAGCCCTCATGCTTCCACCTTCATTGAATAAAGACGGGGGCATCTTACTACACTCATGGTTGCCAATAAAGTTGACGATGTCGACATCTCCACCACTGGCCATGATATATGTTATGCGAAGAAGGGCAGCTACTTCATCACTCTTGCCTGGTGCACTGTTCCTTGTCGACTTCTTTGGCTTTAAATTTTGCGTGTGGAAGCTTTCAACCTCACGATGGACGTCTTCTTTTGATCACTGGATATGGAACTGGACATGCAATGCCTTCAGACCAAGTTTCTTCACACCGATGAGGTGTTCCTGGACTGCTGCCTCTGCACGCTGCCCCGTTGATAGACTAACCAGGGCTGGCATTGTTGCTGAGAATGGGTTGGTCTCCATGGCTGCTATCACTTTCTGGACCATCTCTGCATCCCTTGCCACTCGGGTTGGACCGGACACGTGATGCGAGTTGGCAGTGTTCAGGTGCAATATAGACTTCAGTTCTGCAGAGATCGCTGCCGTGACAGGTTTAGTGTATATCCATTTGGTCTGAGCAGCCTCGTTCAGTGTTATGCCGTCCAGACCACTCTCTTCCTTGTCATCTGCATTATACTGCTCAAGGAGCATGTCAGGCGAGACAATCAATATCATTACACTAGCGTGTATTGTGTGTGTGTGCGTGTTGACTGTATCACGAGTACGCGGCGTTGTGTTGCATGTTTGGAGCTTTATTTCGATATTAGTTCAATAAAGTGTAGTTTATAGATGGAAGAACAGTGATTTTCGTCAACGAGGCGGCACCCAGTGGGCAAGACTCCTCAAGAATCCTCTGGTAATCGCTCCCAATGTAGACGCGTCTGCAAGATCATTGACGAGGTTCGTTTCACACACTCTGAATTTCCTTACAATTTTCCATGTATATACTGTAATATGATATGTACTGAACCCAAAATATACCTTAACGGCTCATAGACGGTAAGAAAATGTCCGTAAAAATTCGGACAAGGAAAAATTGCTTCTTGTTGCCAGACAGGACAACCAGATCTGACTAGTCGATCCTAACCGGTATAGTCTGCGATAGCCACTTAAAGTGCCCTTATCTCTTGTCATGACTATCTGGTCGCAAAAATGACTGCACCAGTTGTCTTCCCATGCCTGAAAACCTATAGAAAGAGGTACTATATGACCAGGTTTATCACTGCCATGATAATGACATTGAATTTAACGAAGATCGTAACTGGAAGTCAATAATGGCCACTTCCGGTCGCTTTGAAATTGTCATAAATAGACTCAGCATCATCCCAAACCCCTGCAATGATTCCAGGATTGTGATAATAGGTTCATTATTAGCAGAAACAGGCCCGGGGTCAGTCAGGGGGTCATGGGGAAAAAGCCCTCTCCCCCGGGCCGGGGTCGAGGGGTCGGAAAATTTGATCCCCACCATTTTCTGATAGTTTGACCCTAAATCAACTCGATAAATCAAAAAAATAAATTTTAGCAAAAAAATACCCCACTATAATGTACAAAATGCGGTTTTTAGTTAATATCCAAATGTCAACTTTGGAGCAATATCACTTTATTGTTAGAAAAGCAATGAACTTGCGCTTTTGCGACAATATTAACCATACATATGGGCAGTTTTCTGAAAAGTTTTAATTGATTAGTCAAAAGGACTTTTGAAATATGGAGAAAAATGTATTTTGGTGCAATTCATATTTTGGGAAAAAATGGTAAAAAATCACATTTTTGGCCCAAAATTGTCATTAAAATCATCACCAAGCCCATTAAATATAGTATCATCATGTAGAGAATTTAATTCCCTTTAATATGATACCACACACATGGTGAGAGGAAGTTCTATTCAAACATTATCTTAAAAATTGATCATCATTAGTTACACACGGTGGCCATTTTGAAAAATGGCTGCCATTTTTTTGCAGCAGCATATTTTCAAGGTTGTCCACCTAGAAGTTGTCCAGGGAGGTCCCCTGAACACGTTGATATCAAACAACCTTTTATAGAATCACGGTTCTGCATGGTTTACCCCAAAAATGGGAAAGCAAGACAGATTGGGAAGCAAGACAGCTTCGAGGTACAGCATAGTCTCAAGGATGACAAAAATGGCTAGGGCTTATTCAATTTACATGAAATTACATGATGTAAAAATAAATGCTGCACTGTATCAACAACTACGCTACTCATATTGTATTTTACAGTTCAATAACACTGTCATGCATATAAATTATAATGATACCACAGTTATGCCTATATGTGCCTTATGTTCAATATGCTTATTTGGTCAACTCACCATCAACATACGTCTTCTCCTTGATGCACTGTCCATTACAGGTCTCTATGTATTCGCTATCAGTGTAGCCCATGCGAGTGCGATCTCCACAATCGTCTAGCTCACTCAGCTCCAATACTCCTAAACATTGAAATATAATAACACATGTGAATTCTATAGAGCTTCAAAAGAAGAAGAAGAAAATGAAGTTTAAAAATAATTGGCTGTCGTTATAAAGTTAGATGGTTGGCTGATATAAGGTGCCCAGTGAAAATATCATTGTAGCTGCCAAATCAGTTGTTGCTTCAGGCAAACATACCCACTTTCTAGGTGTTACATGAAAATGAAAGTCTTTACATTTCTTTCTGGAATTACTATTAATTATGATTTCAAATATTTGAAATAGCTAGGACGACTTTCTATTTCTATTATGTTAATTGACAGTGTAGCAAGCATTTTTGGGTATGGGTATTCAGTATACTCGATCACACCCACCTATTTATCTACGTCTATATACATACTTGATGACTGAGTGTCTGGAACGATCACCCGATTTCCGTAGCCATATTTGCAAACGAAGCACTGCCGTGAATAACTATACAGTTGTACCTCCAAGGTGTCTTCCTGTTGACATAGCACTAGAAAAAAAATTAGGGTTAACTATAGACACCTTAATTACTATACCGGGGGTTACATATGAATATATTATACATATATATATATTATATATATATAGTATTCATGTACTCTATATCTAATATACACTCCTCTATATAATAATATGATAGGCAAATTCACCTAGCACCTAGCCACGGGACAATTAATAGAGCTCAGTAGTTATATATGTATATATGCCAACCTTTCACTGCGTAGGCTGTGAATTTCAACCCATGCAGTATGTAAAAGATGATGCGCGTGCATGGACATGTGCTAGGATGCATATATAGGTGCAAGAAGGCCGCATAGCTATAGGTGCAAGAATTAAGGCCGGATAGCTAGGCTGTTCATCTGAACACTAGCCAAATGCATGAGCAGGCTGTGCAAATAGGCGAATTTTTGTACGCATTTTAGGTGCATGAGTACCCATGCAGCAAATGCTTGGAATAAGACCGTGTGTACACGTGTTTTACATTAGAATTTTTATTAGTACATTAAAAACATTAGAAAGTTAGAAATAAGGGATTCTACATAGAAGGGCCTGTTTACAGGTTTAGGTGTTACAACAGCTTGGATTATGCAGGGCTCAATTTTAACAGTCGTCGGATTTTCTCTCGGCAACTACAAATTGCTTCCGTGGTTGTCCGGTGTCCAACCTCTATAAAAAATTTATATTCATAATGCGCGCGTTCATTTTTCATACGGCCAGGGTTGCGCAATACGCTGAAAACGTACATGTCTAGACGCATTGTCTGGCTTCCTTGATACAAAGTATAACATCACGTGTTTAACAACACAATGTTTCGTTTATTAACACAATGTTTTTAACACAATTATTAACACAATGTTTCGTGTTAATTTTCAATTTATACTCATCTGTGACTTGACACAGTGTTAGTAATGTTAGTAGTATTATTTAGTACTATTAGTACACATTAGTTAACTTAATGTAAATGTTATGAAATAAATTTCATGCAACTTTTAATTACTATTATTATACGTCATTGATCCCAGCATCATTTACCACATTACCAATATTTTATTCTCTTCATATAATGAGTGAAACAATGCGAATGGCCATGTCTGCTGTCACTGCAATACGTACAAAATGTACATGATTAGGCCTTTTGCTTTACAGTCACTGAGGTTGTCCGGATATTATTTAAACATGTGCTGCATGCGCTCTGCTCACGTGATGCAAAACTCTTGAGGGACAACCATATGCTACTCTCTTGGTTGTCCTCCGGATTTCTTGGTTGTAAACCTTAAAATTATATACCAGTGCTCATATCTCTAGGTGTATATTAGCTCTTGTTTTTCCATTGTACACATAGTGCTA
>NW_014577256.1:59125-77164 GCF_000485595.1 Priapulus caudatus | reverse complement strand
CAAAACGGGGACGGAAAGTTATTTATGGTGGACATAATTCTTTGATTTTAGGACGGAAGTGGTCAAAACGGGGACGGAAAGTTATTTATGGTGGACATAATTCCTTTGATTTGATTGGCTCCGAATAATGCGGGCAATATTCGATTATATGCGGGCATATATTCCTCTCTTCCCATTGGTCGATTATATGCGGGCATATAATATGTAGTCATGTATTTTCTTGATTTTTGTCCACTGTGGCGCAACCATATACGCGGGCGCATAAGTTGTAGGTAAGTTATGCGATCGTTGACACACGTTCACACACGTTACTTGTAAGTTACTCATAAGTCGAAATTACGTTGAGAATAATGTTCTTAGCGCTACGCCAAAACTTATTTCTAACCTACGAGTAACCGTGCTTTGAACCTATGTGTAACTTATCTCCAACGCATATTGACGTATGTAGACGTATTTGACGTGTCCGGGACGACCACAGAATTACTGAACATGTTTCTAACTTGCAGCTACCGTATAATGGCGTATTGGAGCGTTTAGGGGAATTGGTATATAAAAATGGTATTGGCATGTTGATACTGCGATGTCTAGTGCGGTTATGATTTGAAGTCGTCGGAGCGGCAGCCTTTTTATAGGCTACGACACGTGATCGTCGGCGATACGCTGCCGCGCGCTATGCTATAAGTTAGACTATCGTTGGGCAATAAGTTGTGAACGCCAGCAACACGCTATTAGCATGGAAATGTCTATATTCAGGCCGGTACGGGAGATTACGGTACGCATATATTTGCTATATATGAGCTAATCGTGCGTCAATAAACTCAATATTACAGCAGGAAGGTAATTAGTGTAGGACACGCGAGGTTTGCCATTAATCTAATCGTAATCATTTCGATAACTCCGTTCAGCAATTATCGGCACGCAGATTGATCTTCGTAATGACTTAACTATAGCACAGCAATCGAGTTTAAGGAATATGGTGGCGAACAAAACGGTCTGCGAGGAGCAGGCGGGAGTGTTTGTGCGTGAGTGTGGCAAGGTTGTTTGTCTACACATTTAGCACACGACTGAGAAGCAACTCGGGGTCTCGACTCTCCCCGGGAGGAGAGATTCGACAATGGAGATACTCGTTTATACACGAGCGGACGTGGCGTCCTTGTAAGGGATGGGCGATCAATTACTCACATAAACTGACCGTGTACATAGGAATCTAAATCGACACATCTGCTAGGTAGTTTGGGTTGCAAGGATGGTTCCCTTGTTTGGACGGGGGTATCTGTGGTTGCTAAATTTAAGCGTATATATAAGACAGTCGAAGCGAGCACAGTCAGTGTGAGTGCTAACATTGTCAGTGCCTGCGACGTGCGTGTTATCAGTCCGTGAGTATGTAAGTTCTTTCTTACCTAATGGCTTAAGGTTCTTCTTCATGCACATAGATCTATATGCCACTATAGACCTATAACTGTCTTGTGTTCTTATTTGTTCTATCGTAGTAATTAAGCTATCTTTTAGTATGAGCAATAATCTTTCTATAATTCTAAACGTCGTTCTTATAGCTGTGTAAGTCGCACTCGCACCGTAGAAACTGTCTGCACCTCTTGTGTACTGTCGTACGTATATTATTCTATTAACTGCAGGAGCTTTCCTGAATAAATCTATTCTTTGTGGCACTGTCTACACTTCTTCTCTTGTGAATATAAGTGTTAACATTTCTATACACTTCTTGTAAGTCGGACTCTAACCGCCTACATTGTTGCCGTGACTTCGTGTCCTGGGTCTCCTTTGCGATAACGTATATACGCTACCACTATACTGTGGCGATCACGAACCTTGAGCCAGACGAGAAGGACTTGCGTACGAGAAACTAACTATAGACGGGTAAGTCTACCATTCGTTACCAGCGTTATAATTGTAAATTTTAAAGTTGTAGCGTGCTACTGCTACAGTTCTGAACGTGCTTGTTCATTGTGACTCGTGTGTAACACTCTTATTATGGCTTCCCACGTTTCGCCTCATAGTGATAATTACTACATCCCCGTTTCGGCGATGATGCCGGCAGGTGATAGTTGTAATGGCATCACAGAAATGCAGTCTTTTCTCACCAACTGAGTAAGTGGCACATGTATCAGTAAAACTAGAAATGGGTAAAAATATGTAAAAAGGAAATTTGATATTGAGGTTATGACGGGATTGGGGGATATGTCTAAAAAAAGAATGCAGTGTGTTTGAAAGGTTCCCTCTAAAAAGAAAAAGTGAAATGTACAGGAAAATGTACAGGAAAATTACAGGAAAATGTACTCATTTAAAAGAAACTAAAGTTTGTCACCAGCAATACATTGTTGCTGAGAAACACGGATGGTATGTGTTGTATTAAATGTAGTTGCGATCACTGTCTGAGTGTGTATATGTATTTACGTGCAGTATGTTGGGCTGGAGATAATTAAATGTTGTAGCTGAATCTGGCTTCATTATAACGCAGTTAGCGTCTGTTTGGGCAAGCCTTATATTACGTATATATATTACGTCCCTCCCTTCATGCGATAGGGGAAAGTATAGATAAAGTATGGAAGTTAGCTGAATTGCGGGGATTGATGCGGAAATTTTCGCGTTCGGCGGGGCTGTAACTGATACGTAACAGATAGCGTGCTTCGTTACTCTGTTTCTTAAATAGAAGTGCGCCTTTGCTAAGTTAAATACGGATTTAGGTCGGACTCACGTTACGGAGTTCTATATAGCGGAGGCCTACAGGACACTCAGCTCTTCTCAGCGTTGCTCAGGCTGGTCGAGAATAGCAGTCGGATTGCTAGTGTTCCAGATTCTTTGTATAACCATAAAGATTTGGACATTGCTTTCGATACATTAGCAGATGCAGTATATGGAAGGAAGATTTAACGTGCATCACGTGAGCAGAGCGCATGCAGCACATGTTTAAATAATATCCGGACAACCAAAACTCTTGAGGGACAACCATATGCTACTCTCTTGGTTGTCCTCCGGACAACCCCCAAAAAAACCTTAAAATTGAGCACTATTATGTAGTTAAAGAATTATGACTACAACTTGAGATCTACAAGAATTAACTTGCTCACACGTAATTTTTCAATTATAACCAATAAACTCAGGATGCGAAACGTAAATTCTTTTTCACGGAATATTACAGCAGATTGAGTGGGCTATTTCACATACAAATTTCACGTGTTCAATCGTCGTGAATAAGATTAGAGTAATAATGCTTTCATCTGCCAACACGTCAGGTGGTTAATCTAAAATATGTGTAACGTACGTACTGCTAACACATATTAGACAATTGCAGCTACATATATATATATGCATGACACTATTTATGAAATGAGGAAGTTCTTGCAACCAGTACCCCCTGCGTCCAGTTTCTTGTCAATAAAATTCACAACGACCTCAGCTGCTATAGCTACAGTGACCTGTAGAAAGGAAAGATCTGCCTTTTAAAAACAGCAACTAATTTTCGATGAATTTTGGTTATCCATCTTTCCTTCTAGAACTAGAAATGGCAGTTGTCGGCTTGTCGCCAACCACATGTATCCCCCGCGATCTAGTATGAATGAAATATCTCCTGGTTTTAATTGGTACGCGACACACCTTCTCCCCAAGATGTGTAAGTATACCAATTTTGCTCGCGCGAAGTCAATTAGGAGCCGAGTTATAGAGCGGAAGAGAAATATGATTAGGGTGAAGAGGTCAAGGTCAAGGTCAAATAAAAGTCGCAGTGACCTGGTTTTGTACGCGACACACCCTCTCCCCAAGATGTGTAAGTATACCAAGTTTGGTCGCGCTAGGTCAATTAGGGGCCGAGTTATAGAGTGGAAGGGAAATATGATCAAGGTCAAGGTCAAGGTCAAATAAAAGTCGCAGTGACCTGGTTTTGGTACGCGACACACCGTCTCCCCAATATGTGTAAGTATACCAAGTTTAATTGGTCACACTAGGTCAATTAAGGGTTGAGTTATAGAGCAGAGCGGCGCTGCAAACCAAGTTTGGTTGCGCTAGGTCAATTAAGGGTCGAGTTATAGAGTGGAACGAAAAGTGTCTGCGGCGGCGGCGGGGCGGCGAGCGGCTGCTGGACAAACAAACATGAAACCATAATTATAGTATCCCCACGGACTTCGTCGTGGGGGATACAATTATCAAGATATTGTGTTACTTAAATAATGATTTATTATAGAGGTATATGCATTTAAAATTGTTTACTTGCGTTCACAAATGTCCTTCTAGTATATGTTTTACCCTAAAGATTTGCTATAAGAACAAATATCCAATATGTGGTAATTGAAGTCAATGGGAAAACGCTATTAACGTTGGCCGTTCGGTTGCATATTTTGTGCAGAGATAATGCAGTCAGTCATAGTACGCAGAACACGTTTTTAATTATTTTAGGCTTTGATTGTAAGTAATTTGAACACATTTATTACACCTTTGAGTAAACTCACTTGCCCTATCCTTTTCTCCTCTTGATCCCATTTCTTTTTCACGCCTATACCCACTCTCTCAAATGGCATGTCCTTCTTTACCAAGCTAACACAAAAACGTTACTATAAACTACTTATTATAACGTTTCTTTATCTCCTAACCCTAAATACTCTATATTTTTATTTATATATAATATACATATATATATATTTTTTTCTTCTTTTTTTCTTACGCTGCTCCTATTTTTGTCACCAACATTTTTTTTCATTTCTCTCTCCTCATCCTCTCCAATACATTGAAAACGCTTGTAATTCTTTTCTGAAGTACACAATCTTTGCCTGTTGGTAAATGTGAGTAGTGGGTTCAATTTTAAAATTTTGATTGTATTGCAATAGTTGAAATGTACTATTGATACTATTGCAGTATTGCGTTACTATATTTAAATGTGCTCCAGGTCCCATCTCTACCACCGTCGTCCCACCGTCTCCTCCACCTCATCCACCTCCTAACCCTAACCATAACCCCTTTCCTTTTCTACCTTCTCCCCCTCCCGTATTTGTTCTCCGTCCCTTCCCCATCAATCTCTCGTGCTCTCTCCTCCATCCCAATTTACCATATTCTTCTCTTTCCGATCATCCACCTCGATCCTGTGCTCCTCCCCCCTGCCTCATCCTCTGTTCTCTTTGTGGGAGCAAACAGAGGTTTACTATATATGTGACCAATTTTTCTGTGACCAATTATCCGTTTTACCAATATTCCGATGACCAATTTTCAATCATGAAAAACATGATTGACAAATCATGCGACCAGTATTACGGGTACTTAATTTGCCAGCGATGTATTAATTGCCATCAGGCAAATTGCAATTAATCGATAGTTCGATGTATCGTCACATACTTAGCTGCTGGTGCTGGCTTTGCCCGAAACAGTATAACGTCCTATTCTAGAGTAACATCAAGAGTAGAAATAATAAGAGATCCTATTAGTATTATCTACTCTTGATAACATTCAACCTCGACTGCAAGCGCCATGACCGCGTCTGCACTAGTCATGATTAGTGATGCGTGAACTGCGTGCACGCACGCTATTCCAGACAAAGAAGTGTCTGTTTGAATTACGAATGGCTGATCCGTGCGCGTGCTGAATTCACCAGCTCCAAAACAAACAGGGGCGCTCAGTAAAATTTCATCTTGACAACTGGTTGGAAACTCAGGGGCAATATCACAGGCAGGCACTTGGAACGTTTCAATAATACACGAGCCGCAGAGCGTCTGGGCTCATCTGAGGTCTGTTGCTACGGTTATAAACGTAACATTTAAGTCGTGCGTAGTGACACCTTTGTTAGGCGCAGATATGCAGATATGCAGTTGCGTACACATCATTTCAGCAACCTTCTGCATTCTGCATACCTCCCAAATCTTTCTAGACGAAAACCTAACGCGCCAACCAAAAAAATTAGCAATTACGACCATTGGATTTATTCTCGCCCTACGTGCAGAGTCGAAAGGCTTCTGCAATCGCCAGAACTGCTCAATTGACCGATTATCCGGCTTTCTGTAGTACCCAGAAGGCTTCGAGTAGTTAGTTCTACATAGAGGGCAGCGAATTGGATGAAAAGGCGCCACGAGGTGGCGCTGTTCGCGCTTCGCGCGTATATCCGGGCTGCAGATCGTCGAGTTGGATGAAAAGGCGCCACGAGGTGGCGCTGTTCGCGCTTCGCGCGTATATCCGGGCTGCAGATCGTCAAGCTATATACATCAGGTATTATACAGTATTCTTAAGTGTACATCACATATACAGTGTTATTAATAAGCTTTTTTTCGTGTGTTCCTTTTATGAATTTTGAGCAAATTTCCAGAGAAAAATAATCAGATGAGTCATTGTCAGATGAGTCATTGTCAGATGAGTAACTGTCATTGAAACGTATGACAGTGTTAAACTACAATTGGTAATCAAGACAAGCAGTAAACATTCGACAAGGAAGAGTGCGTCCTATGGAGGAGTTTCACGCAGTATACACGCCATCAAACACTCGCACAGCCTCAGCACTCGTTGCTCGCCAACACATAATCAATAACTATACGTCTGGTACTATTACGAATAAAATATTCGAGCCTGCATGATCACTGCGAAGGCAAAGGCTGTACGTACAGTCTCACGGACGCACACACACGCATACACATACTGACGCGAATATATAATGACGGTGTTTCACCTGGGAGGTCGCACTAGCTTTCTGCTGAAAATACATAGTCGTACATTTAATTTGGTGTAGTAAGTACTGCTTGAAGTACCGGTAAGTACGGCTGCAACGTTACGATTGCGCTGACAAATGCGCTATACGTACAGCTAGAGTCGACCTAGTCCAACAACAAGTAAAGCCTGTGCCATGCGAGAGTGAAGATTGCTCTGAGAAGCTGTGCTTGCACGAGTTGTCGTTATTATGTAATATTATATAAATAATAAGGAAATCCAAAATAGTAAAGGTTCCCGATCACGCACACTAAAACGCGCGCGCTCGCTGGGCGCTCGCTCGCATATTTTGCGCACGCACGCACGCACGCACGCGTGTAAGGACACGCATACACAAAAGTAATAGGAGTGAGTGCATCATTAATAAAAGATTACATAACTCGATCATTAACTGTCATAAGTACACTATAGACTACTGGCGTACTGCACTACCTCCAGGCACATGCAATGTTATTTGAGAGCGTTGTATTAAACATGATATTATTCAATTCACCGCCTTACATAGTATTCAGTATTAGTACTATTAGTACCGGTATTACTATTAGTAGGCCTATGAGTTAACAAGGACTATACGCCTTACATTCAACATTGATGACGAAAACAAGAAAACTTACCTATTTGAATTAGTGCCAGGATCTCAACGACCGGTAGAATATAACCCTGTAAACTCCTCATTGCGGTCTTATGTCATAAGTGACAGCACGAAAATCGCAGTACGTACAGTAGTACGTATAGTTCTGTCACTGTGAAAATCCTATAATTTGTAGACCGTGCTATAACGGCAACCGTACCGCACACAATACGTACTCGCTGCTAGCTGCGATCATGAAATGGCGCTGACGCCGCTGAGGCTGCTATTAACAATGAGCGGTGACGAATCCATGACGAATCCATGCTGCGAAAACGAGGCTACGATGCGAGCATCGCTGCAGCATTCCGTATCGAGGCAGCGCTCCGTAGCTATTTTTAGATTCGTCCGTAAGATATATATACGCATTTATATGATCCTATCTGCAGCAAGGCAAGGCTAGCTATGGTTCTGAATGTTAACAATGTTTTCGTCAAAACGCTCAGGTACTAAACCTGCCGAATACTACCCGATAACATTGCGGAGGTGAAGCATAAAAATAGGTTTATTTATCAGACGGTGGACGGTTCTTCTAGGCTAATACACGACACGGTGATACGTACCGTATACCTGCACGAAAACATTTCGCACATGTAAACTTTTCACGACTTCACACAGGTAGTAGGTTGGGCGCATACGCCAGTTTTTTTTGTCAAAAGGGATCAATGTATCAATGTATGTAGCTACGTTGGGGGAGCTGAATGTGGCGTACGGGCCGAATGTGTGTGCGCGCGCTAGAGCGAGGCATCTGACAGGTCACCTGGACGTCAGTCGGTCACTCATAACCACGGCGAGGTCAGGAAACAAACGGAGTAGATGTTTTTGTTCCCGCAGCCTCTGCTCCAGAGACCGGTATCAGCAGGAGGCCAGGGACGTATACGAAGTCGTTAAACAACATTTAAATATTGCGCGAGTTCTCACGACTGGCCGGCACTGCGAAGTCGTGAACTCTTGCTGAACGCTGCGTTTACACATTTCAGTGAGTGAGTTATATATATTTAGTGGTTTGCAGTGCACAGTGTGTATATAGAAGAAAAATGGAGACAACAATTAATAACGGGGGGAGGGATCGAGGGCAGCACTATGACACTGGGCCACATCATCTCCAACCATCTCGCCTCTCGTCTTTCTGCCTTCGTGACATAGCATTCGTTCGATATCGTTCATTATCACATGCTCCGCTGTCTAACAGAACACAAGCTCGGTGTCCTCGCGTAATGCCTAGCTAGTGAATCCCACCACTTATTGGCTGCACCGTGGTTCTTTCTGCATAATTATTTCACTATCACTCGTTCTGTGAGTTACAGTTATGAGTTCTGGAAGACCAACCCAAAATACAACATCTAGGCAGTCGATCTAACAGAGCAACAACAATTAACAATCAAAGCTCAACATTACGGTGTGTAATTCAACACTTGCCATGACAGAAAACAACACGCAAAATATGAACTGCTGACCATATTTTTAAAACGTAAAAATGCTTGTCGGGACACAAGAGAACATAACATATAATATAACATGACATAACATCAGGAGTGTCGTTATACAGATCTATATTACTATGGCTGCATGGCACTCCTGATAACATTAGGCGCAGATATGCAGATATGCAGTTGCGTACACATCATTTCAGCAACCTTCTGCATTCTGCATACCTCCCAAATCCCATTGGTTGATACAAATCGCGTGCCTGAAACTCCTGTTTTATGGTGGATTGTGACCCTAAACCTAACCCTATTAAAAAAAAATTTTATTGTTGTAAATAAATCATGTACATATTTGCGTTAATTGGAAAAAATTAGTTAAATGGATAAAGATATAAAAATACAGAAAACAGGTAAATAATAACAAATCTGATGGGATTTGATCCAACGACCTTTGAGCCGTGACGCCTGTGCTCTAGCCGATGGGCTATCCAGGCTTATTGGCTTTCTAGATTATGGATGTGCCATGAATATGAGAACACTGTGACATCATTGAAGCAGTTCAGGAATCCATGTTTAACCCTCCTCTTGAGGGTCAAAAGGTTATCAGACTCTTACCCTTCGCACGTCAGTGGAAAGCACATTTTATGGTCCTTCCAATAAAGTGATAAAAATGGTAGGTCAGCGCTGAAACAAAAAAGTTTTTCACTCTGTCCATTAGGCCATATCCTCAGAAAATGCCTGATATCTGACCTTTCCCCCACTGCCCTTTGACCTGTGACCTCCAATTTCGCACTGGTGATGGGTTTCCTGCCCATCACACCATATACACCGAATATTAAGAGCATAGGTCGAGCCGTTCAGATTTGTGCCGCAATTTCGTATTTCCTCCTATACATTAAGTTAAGGGGGAAATATTCCCCCTCCGTTTACACATCTTGACCTTTGACCCTGTACCCCCAAATTTGTCATCCTGATTCCTTTTCACGATCTTTGGTAACTATCTGATATGGTTAGGGTTAGGGGCGGGGTAGGCGTAGGCGACTCCCTAGACTCGTTAGTGGAGTAGGCGAGGTACGGTACGGCATATTAGATAGTGCCAGGGTACGTTCCGGTATACCGGACCGTACCCATGCAGGGTACGTTCCGGCAGTACCCTGGGGGACATAGACCCTATGAGCTCTAATTTGCTGCACATATTAGCCGCGTTCACACGTAGCAAGAAATCCGGTATTTAGCGTTATGATTTAGCGTATTTAGCGGTATGACCATGGCCCTGTCACACCTTGCCGATTTAGCCAGCGTATGCCGGACGTATCAAAAATTTGGTGAATACGCTGGCGTACGTCGAATAAGTTATGGGTAAGCTTTGTATAAGTTAATAGCACGCTGAAGCACGCTGTTATACGTCGTAGTACGGCGAGGTCGTCGAAAATTTTTGAGCATGCTCAAAATTTTCCGACGTATGCCAGCGTATGCCCATACGTCTATGGTTGGCCACGGTGGACAAAAATCAAGAATACATGACTACATATTTATGGTCACCATAAATCATATTTATGGTCACCATAAATCGACCAATGGGAAGCGAGGAATATATGCCCGCATATAATCGAATTAGGGAGGGAGGAGGAGGAGGAGGAGGAGGAGGAGGAGGCAGAGGGTGATGCTGAGGAGGAGCAGGAAAAGTAGGAGGAGGAACAGAGGGTTATGCTGAGGAAGAGCGAAGTGATAAAATGATAGTTACACGGAGTTGAGTGCATGTGGGGAGAACTGGAATGGATTAGGAGGGGTAAGGACCAAGATAACGGAGAAGTGGGGTGCACCGTGCAGCAACCGAGAAGTATGGGGGGGGGGGAGTTTCATACAGAGGGCGAGAAGAGCGGAAAGCGGGAATGGCAAAAGAACAGGGAGGCACCAATAATCACTCAAATCGGTTTGACTTGATTGAATATTGTGCCATTAGAAGTTCTGCAAGCACCGCAGTTGACATCTATAATACGATAGCAAGTAAACTACTAAATTGTTGTTGCTTGAATATTGACAAGTGAATAGTAAACGTAGTAGTAACTAAGAGTGCCTTGCTTCTATGCTCCTGAGCTGCTCCGGAAAACAAGCAAATTAACCCCTTTGTAATTAACCCCAATTTGGTACACGAGAAATGTGAAACTTAGTTGACCTTTTCTCTTGCTCAGTGGGCAATCGAAAATGGTCAATCAAAAAGCATCATCCCTCTTCCTCCCTTTCCTTACAATCATTTCCTCTCCTGCACTTCTATCTCCCCCTCTGCTCCTCTTTCTCGCCATTTTCTTATTCACCCGCACCTCCTACTCCTCCTTGCCATCAGTGCATGACTGCAGGTGCCTTAATTCTTCTTATCCTCTCCATCATCCTACCCCAAGTCTGCTCATCCTCCTTCTCAACATCACCCCAATGTGAAATAATCTATAATTGTGAGTCTTATAAAGACAGTAAAACATCGTCTCTCCCTGAATTTCTCATTCCGCCTGATATATATACTCGTTTATGAAATGCGTGTAGTGGAATAGTATAGTATCATTTTACAGCAACCACTGTAGAATTCGGTGCACGAACATCCAGAGAGACCGGGTACAAGATGGCGTTGCGCAAAAGATGCGTTGTTCCCCGACCGCCAAGAGCGGTTAAACCGCGCACTTCCGCGGGACTGGGCGCACGCGACCGCGGTGTGTTGTATGTAGTATTTCGCGCTGCTCGCTATACGAATCCGCGCGCCGAAGGAGGGCGGGCCCGCGAATCCGTATAGCGGGAAGCGTAACATCNACTCTTTTTTTACAAAAGATACTAACAGGGGAGCACATCTATTATTATATGGCAAACATTTGACAGCAAATACTGAGCCAATTTCCCCTCGATTACCACATCCAACAATTAATATAGCACACAAATTCACCATGATTAATTCAACTGTGCATGATGACGGCCGGCGAAGTTTACGGATAGGTTCCTTGGGCATGTGTACTCTACTAGTCGTGTATCGTACTCCAATATGGCCCACTGGAAAAATCGTGACTTCATGCGAGACCACTCTACTGCATGGTATGTTTTCCAGTGGTTCTTCATTTAACACCTAAAAAAATCAAGATGACAATAACAATCAAAGTAAATCGATATTCAAAATAATAATAATAATGACTTGGCTGCAAGAATCATTCTTTTGCACTCCCTTAGCACCGTATGCGTTTCTGCATTTATACTATTATTAATTAATACTCACACTCAGGACACAACCATGCCCCCTTGGGAGCACTATACACACTCGCACGCATGCACGCGCGCGCACACACACATACATACATAATTACATACAAACATACATACATACACACACACACGCACGCACGCACGCACGCACACACACCATGATTTAGGTAAATTAATATGACTCTGGCCACCTGTGCAGACTGCAGACCCATGCTCTATCATTTATTAGGTTATTAGTGATTTAAAATCGTAACACGAAAACAAAAATAACTAGAGCACTCGGAGAGCGCAATGCAGACCTCCGCCAAGGCAGCTGTGAAAATTTTTTGTCACTGTGAAATTTTTTATTAATTAATTAATTAATTAAATAATTAATTGCATCCGGATCACCACCAAAATGCGCGCTACTACACATTTACACAAACACCGCTTGATATTATTTGAACATATCAATCAACAAGAGCCGCAGAGCGTCTGGGCTCATCTGAGGTCTGTTGCTACGGTTGCATTTAAGTCGTGCGTAGTGACACCTTTGTTAGGCGCAGATATGCAGATACGCAGTTGCGTACACATAATTTCAGCAACCTTCTGCATTCTGCATACCTCCCAAATCCCATTGGTTGATACAAATCGCGTGCTTGAAACTCCTGTTTTATGGTGCATTGTGACCCTAACACTAACCCTATTAAAAAAACAAAAAATTAATGGTTGTAAAAATTATTTGTTGTTATTAAATTGTTGTAAATAAATCATGTAAATATTTGCGTTAATTGAAAAAAAAAAAGTTAAATGAATAAAGATACAAAAATACAAAAAACAGGTAAATAATAAAAAATCAGATGGGATTCAATCCAACGCCCTTTCAGCCGTGACGCCCCATGTGCTATACGCGTTCGGCTATCCAGGCTTATTGGGTTTCTAGATTATGGATGTGCCATGAATATGACAACACTGTGACGTCATTGAGGCAGTTCAGGAATCCATGTTTAACCCTCTTCTTGAGGGTCAAAAGGTTATCAGATACTTACTCTTCGCACGTCAGTGGAAAGCACATTTCATGGTTCTTTCAATAAAGTGATAAAAATGGTAAGTCAGCGCTGAAACAAAAAAGTTTTTTACTCTGTCGTCCATTAGGCCATGTCCTCAGAAAATGACTGATATCTGACCTTTCCCCCACTGCCCTTTGACCTGTGACCTCCAATTTCGCGCACTGATGATGGGTTTCCTGCCCATCACACTATACACCGAATATTAAGAGCATAGGTCGAGCCGTTCAGATTTGTGCCGCAATTCCGTATTTCCTCCTATACCTTAAGTTAAGGGGGAAATATTCCCCCTCCGTTTACACATCTTGACCTTTGACCCTTGACCCCCAAATTTGTCATCCTGAGTCCTTTTCACGGTCACGTATTTTAGCTCTGTCGTCAAGCTCTTCCTCTTCGGCAATGTCTAGCCACTCACTCTATGTCTCATCAAACCGTTGCAAGACGATATTTCCCTCTTCTCTAGCGATATTAAAATCGCTTCGGAGTAACCTATTTAACTCAGCTAATGTTTCATCTCCTATATCTAATACCTTTCTCTGCTCTCCATATTGAAAGAGAATCTACAATACAAAACGAATTCGTCTGACATACAGAACGCAAACTCACATGTTTATATCATTTCATATCGAAATAGCTCGCAAATACAGGTAATCCAAATAAATTCTAAATCTTAGACCCTTAAACTCTCTCATAAAAGACATCAAATACTGCGGATGGTCGGGTATATTACAATAAATTAAAGATTCCTAAAGATTTGAACTTACTTTCTTTTGCACGAGTTCCGCCATCTTGTTTAACGGTTCAGCGTTAAATCCCCCGCTATATATAGGCCCTATGCCCCGCTATTCAAGGTACGCATTAAATTCCCCGCCCCCGGGGAATTTACGCTGTTAAATGCGCGTTAAATCCCCTGCATATCCCCGTTAATTCCCCCACCCGTCCCGGGGGTCGGGGGTGGGGGTGTCAATTGACTAGTGTGTAACATTGAATTAAGAGTTCATGTTGAAATGATGAAGTAGAAATCCAAACGTGTGTATTAAACTGAACAAACTTTAATAACTTGCACACAGTGTATAGTCACATCTTGCACAGAGAGACAAAGACACGCGCACACGCGCCTAAGCGCGTGTGCTTTCTCCCGAGACCACAACCAGCCTTTAGATCTGTAAATCATATGTTACAAGTGCAATGCACGCGTAGTACGCTGCTACACAACATCTATTTCTTATATATTAATTAATTGATGATATGTGCAGAGTTGTTTCTAGGAAACCCTCCGACATGCATAGATCCATTGACCATGCCACGTTTTTTTACCTCTGTCTGAAATATACACATAGGGGCTACGTACGCGACATAAGCCGATAGACTACCTTTTCTGGATATGATTGCTATTATCTCTGGTATTAACCTGCATGCATGCTGACCTGTGTCTTTTACAACCCGCCTGACACCAAGTCCTATTATTCTTATCCTATATCTTCTCAACTCTAATATACTATTACGTAATACTAGCCTACCTCATTTAGAGTTTATGCGTTCGAAAAAATATATAGTTAATCGGCCGCTTTTCAGGTAAACGCTTCTAATTTGATGGGATGCTTCGAAGTTCCAACCACGGGGCTATCGTGCTTACGGACGTTCTGCCTTTCAGTCGTGAGTCGTTAAATATACACCAGAACAGACTGTGAGAGAGAAACCACAAAAGGCTGTCCATTATAGTTCTCAACTATCACGTACCCTTCTATTCTGTCTAAATTCTATTACGCACCAAAGTTATAGTCATAGACAATTGGTATTTACAAAATTGTCTAAAATGATACCGCCACGTACGGACGCATTTTCAATAAAAAATCAATATGCTCCTATACCGAGGAGGAAAATCTCCGTGATAGCATCGTCTCTAGCAGAGTTTGTCTCGCACAGCATCGTCTCTAGCAGAGTTTAGTCTCGCACAGGGAGCGGCCGCCCCCTAGAATTTTCAGGGCAAGGGTATTTTAGCCTAACACCCTCCCCCTCGGGCGCTTCGGCCCTTGAGCTCGCATGATTTGCCCCCCCCCCTTAGAATTCACTTCTGGATGCGCCACTGGTATGCACTGCTGGTGACACTGCAAGCCAACCGGGTTCACACCCATAATATCAACCATAAAAGTACAGCGTAGGAAAACATAATACGGGATGTTTTCGCTCGCACATCAAAGATCATCAAACCGTCTCAATTGCGCAGATATAAATGCAGCAGCCTGTGACCCTGGCAAAACTAAGCGCCGTCGCACAGACAGGTATACTGAATCAGGGGCGTGTACAGGATTTGTACCAGGGGGGGGGGTCTAACTGTAAACCAAAGTTGCGAGCACGCAAAGGGGGGATTTTTTGAAATTAGACCCCCTTAGATGCGTTTTTTGCGCGAGCAGGGGGGGGGTCCGGACCCCCTAGACTCCCCCCCCTGTACAAGCCCCTGACCCCGACATCCGAATATCGCGTGTCCATTTGGTTCAACTCACGAGGTTTCCCTGTCGCAGAGCATTTCAATCAGACCGGCGATATAAGGGGGTTGTGGGCCAGGGGCGTATAGATAGCGAGGGGGATGGGAGAATATATCCCCCCCCCACTTATTGAGGTGGGGGTGGCGTGTACAATCCCCCCCCACTACTTTTAGGAGGAAAATAGGGACAAATTTCATATTTTACAGACATAAATACTGAACATTTATCTACAAATCTGTCATCGCTATTCATTCTCTCCCAATGTATTATTACACAAATGGAAAGTGACATACATCTACTGTAAAATGTCTGTAACTCGTTCCAAGAATGACATTATTTTACTAAAACTCAGACGGTTAATTTTGGACGCATTCCCTATATACGATTTTTTTTTCAAAATCCCCAAATCACATCTTATCACAGCTCACGAAAGTTAAATCCTTGCTTCATTCAAAATTAGAATAGACCTATTGAGAGTTGGGATATTGGATTTTCACGGGGATTGAATGGGAAAAATCGATCTTCATCACACGTTTTTTGGGGGGTGGGGGATGGGGGTGCTGAGACCCGACCGGAAGTATATTCCCGATTTTGTATAAAGGGTGAAAATATGCATTTTTGGTTCAAGTCTGGTTGTTTTTCTCATCCTTTTTCGTGCGCAGTTTTAGCGTTCTCAGTAAAATATACGTTTTATCAAAATTTCAGGGAGCGATGATTTCAGTACTGTAGTTGTCAGTGGCTGATCCAGGGGGGGGTGTCTATAGCACAGGGGGTGGGGCGGTCGCCCCCTCTAGAATTTTATTTTAGCCTAGGTAAGTCTGCACTGGTAACCCCAGTGAGGACATGTACATAGCACAGATTTAGTAGTAAGTATTTTAGTTTTTGATGTCCCCAAAGATAAAAATACTCAACTCAACAGTGATATTATTGTGATGAAGATTGTTTAATAATGCTGCCTCAGAGTGCAGGAAATTGTGCAAGAAGAGGTGTAATTTTCAACAACATTTCGGGGGGAGGTCTTCCGGACCCCCCTAAACAGGAGGCGAACACCCCCCTGAAGGAGGAAAAATCTCCTGATATTTTATGATAAAGATGACCAAAATTGATTGCTTTTAGATTGCAACTTTTTAACAATTCCACACAGTGGGAGGGATCCCCCCCCTCTGGCGCTTCGTTCCCTTGAGCTCGCATGATTGCCCCCCTAGAATCCACTTCTGGACCGCCACTGGTTGTGTGTGTGTGGGGGGGGGGTTGCGTGTTATTAAACCTCTGGGATCCAAAGAAAAAAATATCCGTAGAATTCACAAATATTGCACTTACAATTTCTTTTTTTTTTAATTCCCTCAAAAACGCCCATCTTGAAGGTTCTAAATTGCTAAAATCCAAGAGCTTTCGGGGGCTCAGTCCCCTAGACCACGGGCAAGGGCTCTGCCCCTGCAGCCCGCCAGGGGCCCTAGGGCGGGCCCCTGGACCCCTCCCGTTTAGGGCTCCGCGCCAATGCGCTCGCGGTGTGCGCTACGCGCACACACGCTTCGTATACTTTGCGATTGAAGTAACAGCAAAATCATCCCCCCCCCTCCACAACTGAGGACCTGTCTACGCCACTGGTTGTGGCTACCCAATGTCAACCCAGTGCAACAGCACACAGTGACATTCTCACTAGCATTCGCAGTGGCATATCTGAAACACGACGATATAAGTTCTAATTTCTATTACGTGTGAGAACTATTATAATAGTAATAGATTACTTGTCTTGTATTTTATATCTGTGATTAGCCCGAATATCTATCCAGTGTATTAAGAGAATTGCTGAACGCCTTTTTCTTGTAGATTCTTGTCATAACCCTTTACAGTAAGTCTATACAGCGATCTAATTACGTTCCACAACGAACATTGGTTTTCATTCTGCTGTCAGCTTGAAGAAGAGAGGTAATCTCGAAAGCTTACTCTTATGATATGTTCCCAGCAGACACGCAACGTCTTTTAGACGTCTTTCACTTGTCGCTTCATGGCCATGCAAACAACGTCTCAGAATGACGTAAAACGACGATTATTAGACGTGTCTTCATTGATGTCTATATCAAGTTCGAGTCTATTATATTATAGGCGACAGTGGCGTAGACAGGTCCTCAGTTGTGGGGGGGGATGATTTCGCTGTTACTTCCATCGCAATGTATATGAAGAGTGTGCGCGATAAGCGCACACCGTGAGCGCCTTGGCGCAAAGCCCTTAATGGGTGGGGTCCAGGGGGCGGAGCCCCCGGAAGCGCTTGGATTTTAGCAATTTAGAACCTTCAAGATGGCCGTTTTTGAGGGAATTAAAAAAAATTGATATTGTAAGTGCAATTTTGTGAATTCTAGGGTAATTCTTTTTCCCCCCCCCGGGCACTTCGTGCCCTGAGCTCACATGATTCGCCCTCCTAGAATTTTCTTCTGGATCTGCCACTGGTTGTGTGTGTAGGGTGGGGTGCGTGTTATTAAACCTCTGGGATCCAAAGGGTGTTGGAGGGGGTGTCCCCC
>NW_014577256.1:35503-58829 GCF_000485595.1 Priapulus caudatus | reverse complement strand
GACTTTTGATATGCATACAAATATTCATAATCATAATCTTTGTTAGCAGTACTCTACAGGCGCCGCGGAACGATTTTTGAAGTGGGGGTGCTCAATTTGACCAATTTGTTACGCTCGACAGTGGCCAATGCAGGTTTTCGAGGAGGGTTGTAAGAAACAGGCGGGGCCGCGGGGGTATGCGGGTCCTCCCCCAGAAAATTTTGAATCCCCCATTTTCCTCCTGAAAGTAGGGGGGGATGATTGTACACGCCATCCCCCCCACGTCAATAAGTGGGGGGATGCATCCCCCCCATCCCCCCCGCTATCTACGCCCCTGATAGGCGACTTTCTATTGACGTCTAAATAACTTTGAATCATTTACACGTATATAATAAACATATTTTATTTAGATTTCAACTATAAACCATTTTTGCACTTAATCGCATAATATTTTAACAAATTATATATTCACGCATGTTCTTGTATGCGCCTGCATGGGTCGATAACTATGGCTATCGACTGGCTCCAGTCGTAATTCCTTATAGGGGCCTATGCCAAAATATAATGACATTTTCCACGTATATTTTGTGGTGGAAAACACTTTTGTGAGCCACGCTTTTTGTGTTTTCATCCTCGATAATTTTCTAGCTGCATTTTGTTTATTTATGCTGTTAGCGATGTAATGTATGCTTTGTTAATTATCGAAATAAAAAAATAAAAAAATATATATAAAAAAATATACGCGTGCGCGTACGGAATCATAGAAAAGCCATAGGCGAACCTATGCGTTTGTGTATGTACGTGTGTGCGTGCGTGCGTGTCTGTGTATGAAGTGATGGTATGCAGGTCTCCATCCTTCGTACTAAGTGGTCATTTTTTTCACTTCTTCTGGCTTCTCGGGCTTCACAGATACACCTTTATTTTAGTTTAGTGGTGTGAGTGACGGTCAATCAATTAAAAATTAAAAATTTAATCCCCTTGCGGCGTGATAGTAATGATAATAAAATTTCTATATGCAGTCTAATTTCCAACATTAAACGTTAGTTTAAAAAATATTTATATACGTTGCCGGAATGTTGCCACACAATGTTTTGAGAATATATATTAGATAAATAGGTAAATAGGTAAATTGGTAAATAGCAAATTCACAACTTTTTCCGCTGCGATTCGCAGTGTGGATCTACCGACTTGATCCACTCTCTCCATCTTCGTTATAGTCTCCAGGACTTTTGAAGATTATCACTTATGAGGTTATGAGGTAGATAGTTTTTACACACATTGTTCAGACCGAAGAGGTTTCTTATTTATGAATAGAAGAAGATAGGATACCATCGTTCTCTATGACTTCCAGTTAGACCAAGTAGGCAGTTATTGTTACCAAAAAGTCATTAGCTATACCACTGAAGTATAAGTAGGCATGTAGTTACACTTTTGCAGGTATAGTCCCTGTTTTGAAACGCGCAAAGGAAAAATCGAGAGCGGCGGCAGCACCGTCGATCAGCAGCACCGTAGAGCCAAAAATCCAAGATTTCGAAAGTCAGTGTTGTGTAATAAACATGAATGTCTGATGTCAGAATTATGTAGGTAAATAGTATTATTCTGTATTCTTTGTGCATTTATAAGCAAATGACTCACTCGTCTATACATATATAGGTTCAAGGATAGAGAACATGGGTCCCAATAAAACCAATGTCATTTACATCAATATAAATATAATAAATATATCAATATAAAGGTTAGTTACTAAGTTAGGCCTAAAATAGTCATGGTTAGGGTTATGGTTAGGGTTAAACTTACGCTGTTGCTATATGCCCGGCAGCCGGGCACGGTCTTCGTTTTCCTAAATGCCCGGCAGTTCCTAACCCTAACTCTAACCCTAACAAAAACTCTAACCCTAACCCTAACCCTAATCCTAACTCTAACCCTAACCCTTGTTTACTTGAGATAACACTAAAAATTAAAAACTGCCGGGCATTTAGGAAATCGAAGACCGTGCCCAGCAGCCGTCAGATATATGCCGGCTGCCGGGCATATAGCCACTCTGTTAAACTTATTGTTGTTAGGGTTAGGGATAGGGTTAGGCCACAGGCCCTTGGAGGCTCAAGTTTCGAAAAAGTATAAGTCTATATTAAGAGCGAAGCGGTTTCCGCTTCGCTCTTAATATAGACTTATACTTTTTCGAAACTTGAGCCTCCAAGGGCCTGTGGTTAGGCACATTGGTTTTATTGGGACCCATGTTCTCTATCCTTGGGCCCAGATATATAGCAATGTGAGTGTTCTGTTTATAAAAATCGTTATTATTATTCCTTTTACTTTTTAGCCAAAGCGACTTGGTGATGGGAACATCCGTGTCTAGGCCCCCTACTAGTACTAGTACTAGTAGTAGTACTAGTAGTACTAGTAGTACTACATCCAAACAAATTCTACCCACAGAAACAGTATCTGATAAAGAATCAAGTCGAACCGATATGCCAATATTTAAAAAAAAGAAGGCGAAGTCAAAGTTGGATTCACAGAAGCTGTCGCACAAACTATACCTGGTAAATGTCATTCAATGATTGATTTAGAAGACTAGTTAATTTTATTATACGGCTAGTAACAATAGTCTAGAATTTGAGAGTATATTAATTATTATGATACGTATCACGACCGTTGTATCTACGCCGGTTGGCGCCGGTCAGTAATAGCCGGCTCTGGTGTGTTGGGCCGTTGGCCGACTGGCACGCAGCTTTAATTAACATGCAACCGGCACAAAAATGATTGAGTTTATGTAAAATTACCTTCAAAATAGTGTGCAATCTACAAATAATCACAATTGATGCACTTAGTAATAATTTAAAAATAACTGAGTTTAATCTCAACAATAATTATGCGTAAAATCATCATCTGATCACGTCATACAGCGCACAGTACATGATGCAGTATAGCTGACTAACCACCATGTTTCTATTATAGTAATTTATATTTACTGATATTAGCCAGCACTAAAATTGTCGACCTGGCTATACAACCCTGCGTCTCACATAACAAATAGTGTTCACATGCACATTTCTATTATCAGTGATAAGACAACATTTTAAAACATTTTCTGGACCATTCTCACATTTTCTTAAACTTTACTTTTTCTTAAACTTTCCTCTAGAATTATGATAGTACATTATGATAGTAAGTGCATATATAATAGCATATACCTACAAATTTCTATAATCACGCATTGACATTTGTTCTGTTCCAAAAGCTACTAGCATTGCTCGTGTAACAGCAAGTGTTTACAGTATGGCTAACATGTCTTAGAGCACTCTTACATCGTTAATTTTATCTCTATAAGCAACAATTAAAGTTTTAATTTAACTTTGGTTCCTGTTTGATCACAAAAGATTCTTGCATCTTGCGATGAAAGTTTATGGATTGGTACCCTGTATCCACACCTTTTTCACAATGTATTTGTTACTTTGTTTCAAACGCTTAAAAATATATTCTATAATAGCACAAGTTTATAGTAATGTTTAAGTCATTAACTTATTGTAATAAGTAGCATATGAGGTGAGAATATATTTTATTGCACATTTTCATTTTTCAATGTATTTGAGAAATAATTACTTTTGGTTATAAATATTGAAATTCAGTAATCATTGGTGCTGTCATGACATTACTTGACTATTGCTGCCCCCTGACTATGTTATCGCTTGTGAATTTTCATTTTGCATATTTGAGACTGGGAACCAATCACAGGAGTTTTGTTTTAATATAAACTTAACTAGTATTTATCTGAACAACTTTCTGTTTGGGATGAATACATACATAATCTGACTGATATTTGATAATATGTGACTATACTAAATAGTAATATGTAACGTATTTCAACACTTTAAGTTTTTCTCTTAAAAGTTAATAAATAATAAACAATGTTAGTCTGTTGCGTGCAGCTGAAAGTTGAATTTTCTTAACTTTGCCAGAGCAGGACAAATAGTGGCACCACAGGCATTGCAAGCAAATAATCATTGACAGTTTTTAAAACACTAAAAATATTTACAGTGAATATAGAACACTTTAATTTTGCTGCATGTAGTCTATTTTATACCAAATTTGATTGGAAATATGCATTAAATCTACAGCAGTGTTTCACTTTATACATTTGAGTCTGAAATATAATAAGTATTTTCACAATATGATATGGCGAATATGATTTCAGGCACAGGAGAACCCAGAGCCAGTGTTTGACGTTTCTGGATGTGGTTGCAATGAAGTGCCCTCAGGAATATTTTCCTTGTGCAAATGCTTTAGAAAAGAGGTTTGTTTAAATCAGTTGTGAGTTCTGTTGAAAAAATATCTGAAAACATTTTTTTGGCAATGTAATAATAGTGTGAAGTAAAATATGCCCTGATAGGTTTAATACCCACCATCAGAATTTTAGAAATCATCAATAGTTGCATTTTATATGGCACGGTTTAGTATCAAATGTGATTATGTCACCGTAAATAGTAAAAGTAAAAAAATTATGTTGACTTTTTCACAAAATATAAGTGATTCTGTTCACTTTTTAGCTCATCTGACATAGTCAGATGCAGCTTGTAGAATCGCATGATCGTCCGTGCGTCAACAGTTGGGCACAAATCTTAACCGCTCGACGTACGGTCACGATATTCGGGACGTGGGGGGGTAATCCGAAAACGAATTGGGATGTCGAAGCTGGGGGTCAAAGGTCAAAGGTCAAGAGGTGTAAAATAAGGGGGAACATTCACTCCTTAACTTAAGGTATAGGGAGGAAATGCAGAATTGCGGCACAAATCTAAACGGCTCGACCTAGGCTCGTGATAGTCGGTGTATAGCATCATGGTAGGAAAAGCCATCACTGTGCCGAAATTGGAGGTCACAGGTCAAAGGTCAATGGGCACAGGGCAGATTTTAGACATTTTCTGAGGACATGGTCTGACGGAGCGATTGAAAAACTTTTTTCTTTCAGCGGTGACCTAGCATTTTTATGGCATTATTGAAAGGACCATGAAATCTACTTTCTGCTGACATGCGAAGAGTAAGTGTCAGATAACCTTTTGACCCTCAAGAGGAGGGTTAAACATGGATTTGTTGACTGTCTGTTAGAAAGAATTTGACTGCTGGGTTTGCTAGTAGAATCTATACATGCCTGGATGTATGAGGCTACAATGTCACAGTGAAATTTCAAAAGCTAAATTTGGTTAAAGAAGGTTTATGCTCCTTAAATCGTATAATTTATATGGCATTCTGTACTGTCAGTATGTTACATGTAACGTATGCCACTGCCAGTGGCTACTGCCAGTGCATGTGTTGGTGGGACTGGAGTTTTTGCCTTAATTGGTTACAGGTGGCAGCTCTCTATTGCGCAGCCTGTAGGCTTGCGTAGGTAAATGGATGAGTGCTTACCTATTCTGTCTTGCAGATAGTTGTTGCTACTACGTATATGATGGGAGCTTCCATCTTTAATCTGAAGACACTTAAACGTACGCGCCATCTCGTGGCAACTTTCATAACGATCCCAACGAACATTCTTTTGAGAAGGTTCCTGATACCATCCCTGTGCATTCCACTGTTTCGGCGTGTATGTGAACACATTTGGGACTAACAGGGTTTACTAGAATCCCACCACTCCACCACAGAGTCACCGCAGTAGACGTTAGATGAGCGCTGTCGCTATGCGGCACTTGTTATGGTTAAATTGCTGCATTATACTTCCTATTTTGCCATTTTGTTTGATGTGAACAAACACTCGTGACTCATACATAGCCCATAGAAGCATTTAATGTCGTGATCAATATATCAAATCGCCCAAGTTTTTTTGGATTTTTAACTATGTGAGAAACAATCTTATCAGGTAAGAATTTTGGGATACATTTAGTCCCATTAGTACTTACTTTTATTGTAAAAAATTGCAACAAAATTGACGTAGTTAATTTAACCTGAATCTGTTTGAATCATTTCTTTTTTAAAGCAGATATCTATAAACTGGAAAAGGGGTTGCATAGTGAGGTCTGAGCTTGCTAGAAGTTTTCCATGGATATGTCACTAATGATATGTATTCTATAATTGTCTCTCTAGTCCCTGCTGATGTATGACAATGAAATCTCTTCCCTGAAGGCAGGAGGAAAACTGGAGGACCTATTTCTAATACGGGTATGGTAGTAAGATGTTTACAACATAGTTCAATTTAGGTTGCATAAGTCGCCAACAATTACTAGCTTTCTGTCCTTCTCAATTACGTATAGCTCTATAAAGCCAATTTATTTAATCAAATAGAAAAAAGTTTGCAAGATATAAATGTATATTAGTGTAACATGTAGAATTGTCACAGTTTGTGTTGTTGTGACAAACTGCATGCAGTGCCCCCTTCGTACAACTCAGGATACTACTGCCGCAATGCTAGCACCATTTTTAAAGTGGGCGGAGCTCTGGGGCACTATTTCTTATCACTATTTCATCAAATTTTTCATGAAATTATGGTCAGATTTTTATTTCCTTTGCAACTTTTAGAAGTGCAAATCTTAATACATAGGATACGAGTAACGTGGCTGCTATAAAACTTGTAGTAAAAAAGCGTTAGAAATTCTACTTAGAGAATCGACTTGTGGCAGTGGTGAATTGAGCCAGAGTAGTCCCTTAGTGCAAAATATGGGATGAATCGTTACAGGAGTGACAAAAGTCTTAAACTTGGCAGAGTTGTAGCTTATGGCAGTACTATAATTATTAGAGGGGGTGCCCAATGCAGATATTTCTTAGAAGTGAATTACAGATGGTTAAATGTTTGAACCACCCGACTCCGAACCCCCCTACCGCGCCCGCCTCTATAGAATGCCAATACATGTACCAGCTGTACAATGCGCCAGTACACACAGTACAGGTGGGCGCGGTAGGGGGGTTCGGAGTCGGGTGGTTCGAACATTTAATCATCTGTAATTCACTTCCGCGCGCATATATTTGCTAATATATTGACTAATCGTGACTAATCGTAACTCAATATTCACGGAGAGTATAGCTAAGACATCTGTCTATAGATCTAGAATTTAGAATGTACTCAAATCCTTCGCGAGATATTAGAGTAGTACACTATTCTCCCTCTTTTCTTCCCTTCCAAATTTCCTTTCCGCCCTCCTTCCTTCGCGATTCTAGCTTAGTTACTCCACTATTCTACGCGTCCATACGCCGCGCGTATGTATTAGCCTATGAGCGATACCTGTGGTATATTTTTGGTAATTAATTAAACTATTTGTGCTTTAACAAACTCAAAATTCACAGACCATAGCTAAGACGTGTTAATATGTATCTAGAATTTTAGAAAATGTAACTCAAATTGTTCGCGAGATATTAGTACACTATCCTACGGGCCATAGCTGCGCGTATATATTATCCTATGTCTATGACGATACCGTGCGTATATTTTTTGGTTGTTTAAACTATTCGTGCTTCAATAAACTCAAAATTTACAGAGACCATAGCTAAGAGATGTATGTGTTTATAGGTTTCTAGAATTCTAGAAATGTAACTCAAATCCTTCGCGAGATAGTTAGTACACTATCCTACGTGCCATAGCCGCGCGTATATATTAGCCTATAAGTGATACCGTGCGTATATTTTTGGTACTTAATTAAACTATTCGTGATTCAATAAACTCAAAGTTCACGGGGATTATAACTAAGACGTGTTTATATGTATCTAAATTTATAGAAATGTAGCTCAATTCGTTTGCGAGATATGAGAGTTAATCACCTTTCTCGCCGTCTAATAGCGCAATAGCGTATGCGCCGGGGGGGGGGTTCAAACTATATATATACGCTCAGTCCGCGTTCGCCGTGGTTCGAAAATTTTCAATCATCTGTAATTCACTTCTAAAAAGGAATATCTACATTGGTATATATATTATATACGGCCCCCCTCTATGAATTCATAGAGTACTACCATAGGCTACAACTGTGCCAAGTTTGATGCTTTTGTCAGCTCTGTAACGATCATGAAGCTAAGGGACCTGACTAGAGCGAGAGCGCCATCTGTCATGGAGTGTTTTGTTGTGATTGTTTGGTGCTGCCCTCGAGTGGCTAAAGAAGATAAAAGCTAGACGAGGGTAGTCGCAAACAGATGGCAGCACTAGGCTGCCATGCTGGATCAGATTGGGAGTAGAAGAAAGCGTTCTGCTGCCTAGAAATTTCTATCGGTCAGCATCCACCAGGTGAGAGGCATTATGCCGCCTTGTTATCGTGTGACCCAGGGCAGTTGTTGCACGCGAAGTTGGCATTGTGATTACTACGGTGGCACGTGGCATACGGTGGCTACGGTGGCTCGTTACATGAAGCCGCTGACGCATAATAAAATACAATTCATAATAAAACTTATACAACACAGTGTAGAAGTAGAAACTGTTGACACTTTTATTTATATTTTCATTGAACTTTCAAACAACAGCAGCTCAATGCAGCTGAGCTCTTTCATTGTATTCCCGGTAAAATTGTCGACTTCGCTGGCAGCTATGGATCTGTGCGCCGGCCTATGCATTCGGCGCACGGGTCCATAGCTGCCAGCGCTGCATACTGTCGTAGGACGTTCCCGCGGTCGCGTGCGCCTTGCCGCGGAACTGCGCGCAAGATCTGCGCTGAGCGCATCGGATCAACACCTCCTTTCGGCAACGCTTCTCTAGTATCCCGTCTCATCTGGCCCCATCTCGTACTTGGCTCCCTAGGGGTTTTTGTTTGTTCTCAAATAAACCATCTACCCTGCACTTGATCTTAGGAGTTCATTTCCGAACCTCACATTAGGCAAGGCTTTCCTGTTTCAATTAATGGTATTTAACAGTCTGTATGTTTGTGCTTTTAAGGTATTGGATATACATAACAATCTCTTAGAGCAGCTGCCAGATGAAATTGGTAACATGAATGCATTGCAAGTAAGTATTCTTCCCTCCTATTGAAATGTAATAATGAAAGGTGCACACAATGAATGTATAAAACTTTGCTATAAGATCATACCGAAATGTTTATGTGCCTGCAGGAGCATTGTATGACAGTACATTAAACTAGCACATCTGTATGAGTATGCATAAAAAAGTAGCAAATGATGAAAGAGTTGATTATTCTTGGACTGCAGTATTATGTTTCTTTGTTCACAGGTTTTAAATCTTCAAAATAATCGCCTTAAATATCTACCAGAAACAATAGGGAAATTACAAGTTTTGCAGACATTAAATGTTAAAGGTAAATATATAATGTAATTACGTATATATTTTATCTAGCATGAATTTTTTGTAGTGGTCTGATATAATCAAGAGCTCATAATAGAGAAGAGTATGACACCGTTTTAACAGCATTTTGCATAGTTTTCAACTTGTAAATATTCTATCAATATGTGAATAAATATATTCAAACTTTACCTTGTTTTCGTCTATGATTCTCCCTTAATCATATGACACCACAAATTTACATAAAAATCGTATGTGTTCTTCAAAAAAGTTTCTTGAATACAACACAGTTTCACACAGTTTTCCCTAATGATCGCATGTATTCGGCACATGTTGATAATGCGACGGCAGCACCAGGTTGTAACTATGGGACGCTGGGGGCTGTTGGGCATATTAGGTAAGCACAGTAACAGCACTTGTTTCGCTTGCTTATCATCAGGAACACGATGGCAACACAGCTAAAATCAGCTGCTAGCTCGCCATGAGCACACATTTATTTCTAGCACGCTGGAAACGCTACACGCTGAATACAATTTGATGCCTAATATCTATGCTAATATCCCCAACAGCCCCTAGCGTTCCGTCATAGACAATAGAACACTAATCCGATAATAAACTTGCGCCGAATACATACGATCATTTGGGAAAACTGTGTGAAACCGTGTCGTATTCAAAGAACTTTTTTGAAGAACACATACGATTTTCAGGTAAATTGGTGGTGTCCTATGATTAAGAGAGAAGCATAGACGAAAACAAGGTAAAGTTTGAATACATGTATTCACATATTGATAGAATATTTACAAGTTGAAAACTATGTAAAACGCTGTTAAAACGGTGTCATACTCTTCTCTATTATGAGCTCTTGATATAATATAGTCCATTTATATATTTATTTATTTATTTATATATTCATATAATACGATATAAAATGGTGACTTCCAGTCTGTAGTTTGCCAAACGTGGTATCTATAACGTGTGTACCTATGTCACGTGTGTCAACTTTAGTCGCACAAATCTAAATCATCTATGCATCTAGTTCATCTATGACAGTTATATTTTGCATGTAGGAGGGAGATCTGAAAGGATGGAATTAGATCAAATCTGGAGGTCTAAGTTCAAAAGGTCAGGGAAGGGGAAGAGGGAGTTTGTGAGTTCCTTAACTTTTCATTGCATTGCAGTGTCTACATTACTGCAGATCTATTTAATGCATTACTTACAGTTAAAATATTTCATAGTAAATTCACATCTGATGCCTCGTCTGCTATCACTGATGGCCCACAAGTGCATGCCTAATAACAGCAGTAGATTATGGGCAGTTAATCAGAAATGGATATATTCTATTTCGCAAAACGAGATGTAAATTGCTGTATAATCACATTTACATTCACATGCTTATTGCTATAGGTAGCCTACACGAAAACTGATATGTGAATTGAGGATTTACTTAGTACTGTTAGTAGGCCCCCTACGTGCATTTAATGTGAATTTTTTTTAAATACAAATACAATAAAGGATAATTGTATACTTAAAGGAATACTTTACTCTAGAATTTGAGAGTATATTATGATAGTAGCTTTATAAATAATAGCACATACCTATAAATATCTATAATTACGAATTCACATTTGTCATAAAACAACATTGAATTTCGAATTCTTTATTTTTGGGCACTGACATGACACCCACGACCGTGCTGCCACCCTGAAAAAGTTGCGCATTTGCCAAAATATTTTGCACGTTGCAGACCGAGGGCTAATCATAAAAGTGCAATTATATTTATACGTAAATGTTATTTAACCGAACGGTATTCATTTTAGGACAAATTTATCCATATTATAAGTGAAACTATATGTCGTTTATACGATATTGTAGTCCTTCTGCTCTTAAATTAATAAATCAGAAACACCCTCGGTCTGTAGCCTGCAGCCGAAACGTTGCTTTGCGCAACTTTTCAGTATGTGCACTGCCATTGGCGCCACCATCGTTGTAAGCAATGGTATAGCCGTCAGTTGTAAAACATTTTTTTAAAATATTTCTAATAAATATTGAACCATAAAACTTTTAATGAAGCATAATTTTAACCTAAATCAACCGAAAATAACCCTAGAACCTAGAGTCAAGTATTCCCTTAAAAATATACAAATGTAAAAAAATGACATTGTCATTTTAATTCTTTGCTCTGTGTTGTTTGTAGGAAACAAGCTTCAGAGCCTTCCTGCAGCATTGCATCAACTGCAGAGTCTACGCACATTGGACATATCCAACAATATGATAACACGACTTCACAAGTCTTGCTGTAACCTTCGGTCCCTTGAAGTTGTCATCCTGGATGCTGATAATATGGAATATCCCAGACCAGGTAGAGTAAAAGTACTTTTTGATGCTGGTGCAGCTAGGTTTTATACCTTTGTTTTTTTTAGCTCACCTTGACATCGTCAAGCTGAGCTATTGCCATGGGTCGTCGTCCGTCGTACGTCCGTCCGTCCTTCCATTGTACGTCCGTCCGTCCGTCCGTCGTACGTCCGTCCGTTCGTCCGTCGTACGTCCGTCCGTCCGTCGTACGTCCTTCCGTCCGTCCGTCGTACGTCCGTCCGTCAACATTTTGCTACGGTCAATGATAACTCAGGAACCGTTTGACCCACATGTTTGAAATTGGGTATAGTTGTTACTGCTATGCTCCCATATTAAACGTCCTATTTTGAAGCACGCTAGTCGACGTACTTTCAAGCCACGGCAATTTTTTGGCAGAAATGGGAATTGCCATTAGTCAGTTCAGGTTCAACGGATTTTGCTCATTTTTGGTATGTGAATGAATAAAGGCTAGGGGAATTGATATTTAAAAAAAAAATTATGCAAATTAGGTAGGGTTTGGCAATTATATAGCATATTATATAGACACAAACAGTCTGTGGTGTCACACTCGTCTGGTTCGTTTTACAAGATTTCATTGACAATATCATTGTACATGGTTAATTTTAGCTCACCTTGACATCGTCAGCTGAGGCTATTGGCCATGGTTCGTCGTCCGCAGCACTTCGGATAAACACCTCCTTTCGGCAACGCTTCTCTAGTATCCCGTCTCATCTGGATGCAAAATTGGTATTTCCTCTCCACCCTGCCGATAAAACGTCTATATTAGAGTAAAGTTTTACAAAACATGTCGGAACGCAGCATAACCTATTTATTTCGGGTGTTGCTATCCCCCGGGCGTGGAGGGAGGTCACGTGATAACGTTGACGATGACGTTCAAAACGTTAACCCTAACGGTAAACCTCACTCCAACACCGCCAACACTAACCCTCACACTAAATATATATGTAATCGCCGCGCTATATATAGGCATTGTAATCCACAAAAATTAATCTATGGTGTGGGGACAGATATCATGATGCAAAAACCTTAACCCTAACCCTAATCCTAACCCTAACCCTAACCCTAACCCTAACCCTAACCCTAATCCTAACCCTAACCCTAACCCTAACCCTAACCCTGACCCTGACCCTAATCCTAACACTATCCCAACACTAGTGCTGCCACGTTGCGGTCACCTCCCTCCACGCCCGGGTGATAGCATTACCCATTTATTTCAAACGCCATTGCTACAAAGCGGGTATAGCGCCATCTACGGTCACAAATTGTGATTCATTTGGGTTTATAAATTATTATTGCGATATACAGATGGCAATCGTTTCTATAATGTACGTGGATGGTTGCTCATTTGTGTCCTTTTTTGTGGTGAGCTACAGTGTCATTGACACTTTCATTTAGTGTCTGGATGCATGCCAGCCGGCAGCCTTTTCTTGTAGTATGTAAATTATTCAGCCTACTTTGAATATGCTGGTTTGTTAGAAAATAGCGAGGTCAGTTGTAATGTAACACTACGTAGAAAGGTATTTCTGTAGCATTACTTATTCGTTTTCCTTGTATTTCAGATGTGTGTAAACAAGGAACAGATGCCATTGCACAATTTTTGTGCCTAGGTACACAAATTTACTCTTGCAATCCTAAAATAAGATTACTGTTCAAATGAATGCATCACCAGCATCATGGATATCTCAGATTTAACATCTCATATGCTATATTTTTTTCAAGCAAGCCTAACCACAGTATTCTGCACTAGAGGTGAAATGAAATTGTAAGAAAACTAATTTTACATCTATGCTTTATGTTTCAGAGAGTGGTGTGGAGTATATACCACCATCGCACACTCTCCATCCTATCCTGTCTCCAGCTCTGAGTCCTACCTCCTCGACCCATTCGGCAGAGAAGTGTCTTCATGAAGTTTCTGCTATTGAGGTATGAAAAATCCCCTAAATCCTGGGTGCTAAATCAACCGAAGGAAGGGAAAGTTTAAAAATACAAGCAAGCAGTATGTAAAAAAATATTCTGTTAACAGTATATCTCTATAATTCCGACGTCCCTCTATTGAATATAATCTACTCACAGTGAAAAAGACTGCGTACTAAATTTTTCACGTGAAGGAATTTTGAGGTCGCTATTATCAAAAATGAAGTCACATTTAGCACGCATAATATCGAACCCTGGCTGGTAGCGGCAGCAGGCGGGTGAATGACGTCACCTTATCAACCAGGTTCATCGTGTCTGGAGGGGGGTGACCCGAAAACACTGCAGTATGCACTAGTTATAGTCCCCGCTAACAACCGCTTGTTTAGCTTTTTTGTCCAACATGTTGCCAACTGTTGCTACTAGTGATCATGATGATGATGATGATGATGGTAATGATAACAATGACAATGGCGATGACTATGGTGATGATGATGACGATTGCGGCATGCTTGTACACACATTCACACCTGTTAAATCCTGTTCGTACTGTAAGTTGGTTTTGTCTGTGCGAGCTCTCTACCTGGGAAAGAGAGATTTGGCTTTAAAATAAATCCAAATTAAGTCGTAGCATAGTTGGATATGTGGCATGCCATTCAAGTATGCGAGTGGCTAAATTTGCCATTTCCAACTGCTCAGTGTAGTAGATTCTTTTTTTTCTTTTTTCCTCACAGGATACCATATCGAAGTACGAAAGTCGCAAGGCATGTATTCGTTTTGTCTTAATTTTTGCAATTAATTTAACATCTGATGTTGCATAGCGGCTGTGTGCTCACCCAAAATGTATTGACGCATGACCGGTAGCATACTGCAATTAATATTGTGACATGACTGCAGTTTTTGTGGTGTGACAGCTGCACACGTGGCATGGCTGCTTGTTGTGACATGACTGCTGCACTTACAGTATGATTGCCACTCTGGTTGCACGACTACATGGACGATGGCTGCAGCATAAATGTTCTTGTTGCGACATTACTACTCTCTGTGTAGCATGACTATCACAATTGTCACATGACTACTGCTGCTTTTGTGACATGCCCATAATTGTGTGGCTTAACAGTGTCTGTAGTAAAGTTTACGTTTTAGACAACTCTATGTTGTTATATCCACCAAAATATACAACAATAACAAATTCTAGCCCTGAAACAGAGCCACCCTAAAAATAGTTGCAATTTTCTCAGTTATATTGTAACATGGTTAATTTTTAGCTCACCTTGACATCGTCAAGCTGAGCTATTGCCATGGGTCGTCGTCCGTCCGTCCGTCCGTCCGTCAACATTTTGCTACGGTCAACGATAACTCAGGAACCGTGTGGCCCACATGTTTGAAATTGGGTATAGTTGTTACTGCTATGCTCCCATATTAAACGTCCTATTTTGAAGCACGCCAGTCGACGTACTTTCGAGCCACGGCAATTTTTTGGCAAAAATGGGAATTGCCATTAGTCAGTTCAGGTTTAACGGATTTTGCTCATTTTTGGTATGTGAATGAATAAGGGCTAGGGGTTTTAAATTAAAAAAAAAATTATGCAAATTAGGTAGGGTTTGGCAATTATATAGCATATTATATAGACACAAACATTCTGTGGTGTCACACTCGTCTGGTTCGTTTTACAAGATTTCATTGACAATATCTTTAATGCAAAGTTGGTATTTCCTCTCCACCCTGCCGATAAAACGTCTATATTAGAGTAAAGTTTTACAAAACATGTCAGAACGCAGCATAACGTATTTATTTCAAACGCCATTGCTACAAAGCGGGTATAGCGCCATTTATGGTCACAAATTGTGATTTATTTTGGTTTATAAATTATTATTGCGATATACAGATGGCAATCGTTTCTATAATGTACGTCGATGGTTGCTCAATTAAAACTGACTTCTTCTTACTCACTCATTTGTGTTCTTTTTTGTGGTGAGCTACAGTGTCATTGACACTTTCATTACTATCAATTTTGGTGTGTGAACCTGTGCCTACGTAGTAATGATACTGTTATGAAGTTATGGTAGAATCTAGTGGAGTGAATCGAAAAAAGAGATTGAGACATTACATTATGTAAACAACTGTTACTAGTGATGTAATGGTAATGACCACTCTGTTGGCATGCTTTTTGTGATATCTCTATTTCTTTTTTTATTTCCATTGGAAAGAATTTCAGTTACGTCTGTTGATGATGTGTCTGATTGCTTTAATTGCAGCTTTACCCTTGAGCTTGAAAATAACAGAAATATGTCCAAAATAATAATGTTTGAGATCGTGTAGTCGTGTAGAAACCATGTAAAGATACTAGTAGAGTATCTGTATTCAATACGGTTGCTGTTTAGATAAATTTGAATAACTGATGTTCAATAGTTTTCATTTAGCTCTGCCCTCTTTAGCAGACATGCTGTCAGTAGATCAAGTGTGATTGTTGTGTGGTGTAGTTGTTTGCGGATACATTTGTTGGGTCTGTATTGGTACTCTCGTGGTATTATACCACAGTTTCAAAGTTGGTGATCATGCTGCCATTTGTCTTGCCCAAACAGGAGCAGAGGGTGCGTGATACTCTAGCTGCAGAGCAGGCCATGGCCTTGTCAAGGATGGAGCAAGCACAATTGATCACTCGTTCCAACCACACGAAAGAAAAAATTATCAACATACTTAGTGAGGTGGGCCACCCTTAGAGGATAAATTTCAAAAGCAAAACTTGGTTAAACAAGCTTCAAGTAATGTGAAAAGTCTGTAGATATCATAGCACCCAGCATATGTTCTGTTTCTGCGATGTACACATGTTGCATTTCTTAATTTGTCATAGCTAGGCAAGTGTGGGCTAGCGAGTGCCATGATTAATATACAAATCCAAATTTGTGGCCACTTTTTGCATCGTGATCAATACTGAATTTTCTACCTTTTTTTTTTTACTAATCTGACCAGATTACTCAAAAATTTCCTTATTTCCAAACTTTAACATCACAAGATGAAGATGACGAACGACGCTTGTTGACTACTTCATTCCTGATGGTCTGATATGATGAAATAAGTATTTCTCTGCAGGAGGCTAACAAGTTGCAGGATGACATTACATTAGCACACAAGAAAAAGGACATGGAGCGCAAGACATTAGTTTCATCACTCTATGAAGGTGATTGTCTTTGCTTTGGATATGAAATAGTTAATAGGATTCCCAGATTGAAGCAGAGCTGGCTAAACATGAGAGACAAAAAAAAAAGATTTGATGGGGCCACAATTATCCAGGCTGAAAAGTTTAGGTAGGTAGGTAGGCTTTTATCTTTTTTGAGCTCATCTGACATAGTCAGATGCAGCTTGTAGAATCGCATGAGTGTGCGTGCGTCCGTGCGTCAACAGTTGGGCACAAATCTAAACGGCTCGACGTACGGTCACGATATTTGGGACATGGGGGGATAATCCGAAAACGAGTTGGGATGTTGAAGCTGGGGGTCAAAGGTCAAAGGTCAAGAGGTGTAAAAGAAGGGGAAACAATCCCTCCTTAACTTAAGGTATAGGGAGAAAATGCAGAATTGCGGCACAAATCTAAACGGCTCGACCTAGGCTCGTGATAGTCGGTGTATAGCATCATGGTAGGAAAAGCCATCACTGTGCCGAAATTGGAGGTCACAGGGCAGATTTTATACATTTTCTGAGGGCATGGTCTGACGGAGCGATTGGAAAACTTTTTTGTTTCAGCGGTGACCTAGCATTTTTATGGCTTTATTGAAAGGACCATGAAATGTACTTTCTGCTGACATGCGAAGAGTAAGTGTCGGATAACCTTTTGTCGCTCAAGACCTTGATGCCCTCCTCCACCCCCCCCCCTGGATCCGCCCCTGGTATGGTCTACCCAAAGTTCCTTGCACTACAAACAAGTTTTCATTCATCCCATTTGTCAATCAATGACGGAAACACGCGAGGTTTCCCGAAGCTATCGCAAAGCGAGAGAGGGTCGGAGCCAATGGGGATCTCGAGTCGGTTTTCGGCAAAAATACCAGATTTTCACCGCTCATCTCAGCGTAGGGGCATCTTAGGGACAAGCGGTTTGTTTTATATTAGCAAGGTAGGACAGTTGATCAATAATACCGCAAAGAATCGTCAAAATAAAACGGGCAAAGTTTCTTAATTCGACTAATACTGCAACATGGTTTCAGCATTTCACCGTTGTACGCTCTCCTTCTTAATACGCTCTTGATATAATGTATTGCCTACAGATTTATATAATGTACAGTGATACAATTTGTTTAAAAAAAGGGAAAGATCAATAAAAAATTGTCGGCCCCTTTTTGGCGGGTCGTTCGGGTGAGGGCAAACAAACAATATTTTTATTATGCCCTGGTGGCTTAACTACCTTGTAATAGCAATAGTGCTTAGATTTGTGCAATAAAGGGCTCATACATTACGTTGATAGGCATTTGGGAAAGTCCGATCCTGGCTCACCTATACATATAGCATGCTTGTTTCTTTCAAGTTGAGAAAAATGCAACCACCCTCATAAAAAAGTTATTGGAAATGAATGAACAAGCAAGGAAGCATGAAGCCATATTGGAATCGCTTGAAGAGGAACGGTGAGTGTAACAATAGTGTCTCTCCTTGTGATTTGTCACCCAACTAACTCGCCTGCTGTCTGTATATTAGTTTCAAAGTATCAAGGTCTAATTCCCATTGAAACTCTAGTTTACTGTGAAACAGGATTGGGGGAACTTTAACCTCAGGCAGTGTTCAGGTATGTCATTTAATGCTGGTCACCTTTGTTGGGCACATTTTAGTTTCCTCCTGAAATGTCTCTTGTTTATATGGCTTATCTATATATATAAAGTTGTTCAGCCGAGTTAGTCCGTACTCGCATAACTAGAGAACTTCGCAGCCTAGAGGAAAACTAAAGATATTTTCAGAATCAGCGCGTCTGGGATATGGTTCTGGCTGAAACAAAAATTTTACAAAGTTAAAAAGTTAAAAATTCATAAAAATTCTATTCAGCAATGGAAGGCGGTGCATACAGATTAACATCCCGTACGTGTGAATCCATGGGGTATACCCTTAACGGTGCAGTGGCCTAATAGCTAGAACATCCGTCTCCTACACCGGGATTCCTGGTTCGAGTCCCAGCTGGGGAACTTATTTTCCCCTTTTTCCCTTTTTCCCCTTTACCTACATCTTTAGTATGTATTATTTTTAATTTTTAATTTTAATTTTTTGTATTTAATGTCTTTTATCTTTTGATTTCTTATTATTTTTTACTGTGGGATGGGATGGGATGGGATGGCATGCGATGGGATGGGATGGGATGGCATCGGATGGCATGGGATGGCATGAGATGGGATGAGATGGGATGGGATCGGATGGGATATGGGATTGGATGGGATGGGATGGGATGGCATGGGATGGGATGGATGGATGGATGCATGGATGGATGGATGGATGCATGGATGGATGCATGGATGGATGCATGGATAGATAGATAGTTAGATTTTTTTGGGTATTTTCCTTTCAACAAAGCGGTCACTAACTGAGTAACGCCACTGATTTCCCCGGGCAACGCCGGGTATCCCGCTAGTTATAATATATACTACCTAATGATGATAACAAGTTTCAAAGTTTTGTACGGAGTGTTATCCAAAACACATGTTGCAAACATTAAACAAAGTTTGCTTGCAATCCAGCTGATCATATAACTAAATGATATATAAAAACATATAATATGGTTTCAAATTTTATGCTAGTTCATCCAGGACAGTTTCTAAAAAATTTAGGCATGCCATACCTGTCTAGGAATGTCACCTCACTAGGGATGCGATGGGTAGTATGTGGAGGTATTTATATTGGGAGAGTTTGTAAAAGTATTTCATTAAGAGTATGTGTAGTTGGTGATGTAAACCTTGTTCAAGAATTGTGCTGCATATCTTTGGTGCATGGACAAATCAAAAGTCATATTTCCAGGATGGAAGTGGAAAAGTTATTCCTTGTAAGACAGGATGAAGCAGCAACTCTGAGGACAGCAGAGATATTGAGTAAGTAAATGTGTGAAAAAAATTGTTACTGCTTACTACATTACTGATTAGTATATGAAGGAATTGTAGTGATAGTGTATTAGCATTTATTCTGGCACGAGCAAAGACGCATGTGAATCCAGGTTTTGGCACTATTTTTACTTAAATCGGGTTTTATTTGCACAGCACACCATACCTTCACATTCAACATTATTTCAATTTTTCCCTGGATGAATTCCATTGTAAATTATATGAGAAAAAGTGGAAATTCTGGTGCATGGCAGAAGGTCGATTGCTAACTTCGAAAGGTTTCCAAGGTCGAAACGGTGAACGTGTTACTGAGTTGCATATTGACTTCGCCCGTCTATAATTGTCATTTTTTCTTGACAGAGGAAATCGAGAGGATGCTTGACAGTAGCAGTACATTCGAGCAGCTGCGTAAGGTCTACGCAGAGAGTCAGGTGGATGCAGCCAGGCGTGCACATCTCAGGTACCTGCCACAATCTGCGAAGCCAGCCGAGTGTATTGCATTGCAGAGCTTTTGAAGGGTTCACCCAGTAGTAGGAGAGTGTATACAGTGAATGTGTTGACCTCTGACCTCTGCTTTGTATGCAGTATTGTTATAGTGGTTGTGAATTATAATGCACCACAGTCAATATGTTAATTATGTGAATATACTTGTAAGACATGTAACTACATGATCTAAAAAGTGGGATTGAAAATCCTAGTTTATTAGATTGAAGCCCAAGATTGATTAATGTCATCATTTTAGTAGGATTATCTTGTCCCAAGAAAAAGATGTGCCATAAATGAATGGACAGCAGAGAACCAGGGCTAACAAGTGCAAGGCTTAGCAATTGCAGGTTATGGAAATTTCAAATACTGGAACCAACCATGTTTCAAGCCAACATAGTCTGATAGCTGAGAGTTGGTGTAGATTCGAAGTGGATTTTAATATCTTAATAAAAGATGCCCATGTGCCACAAGACAAAAGAAAGAAAAATAGATTCTGCTAAATGTTGTGAAACAAGAAGCAATGAAAAAGAGTAGGAACTTCACTTAGCAGCCTACAATTAAAGATGGAAGATGTCGTGTAATAATGCCAGCAAATTTCCAGAATAATCTTGCAAACATTATATGTAAGTTTTTTATCTGTGTATTTCACAAAAGAACGTGATGATAGAAAGACAGACCCTGTCAAAAAGCGTGGATGAAAGTATCCAGGTATATCTGGCGAGGTTATAACCTCTAGCAAAGTCCTGCGTGAGTTTTCTCACTAACGGCTGAACTTATAGTGAATATAGTCATCTATATGGTGTTGAGAAAAAGAAGGAAAGCCTCATTACCTGAGTGCCAACTTGCTTTTAGTAAAAACCTATTTATGTATATCTCATCCATGAGACTATGTAGCAGGCAAACCAACAAGTAACATGCATGGCGGATGGTGGTGGTGGTGGTGGTGGTGGTGGTGGTGGTGGAGTGTCTAGGTTTTAACAAGAAAGGCAACAAAACAAGTCACAAAGCAACTAATATAATCTAGCTGCAACCGGAGTACAAACAACAACAAAGGTTATTCGATCGCAGAAGGTATCATGGTTGATAAGGTCTCTGAGAAGAAAGTTATGAAAACAACAGTCACTATCGATAAGAAACACAACATTCTGAAGAAACACCAGTGCCACGTATATTGCCCTAACTTGCACTACACTACAGCCGGACTATGCAGAAACGTATTTAAATACCTCTGAGAAACTGAACCTCATTTTATGTGGCGGTACAACTATAAAAGCTTCAGGGTCACGACGTTGATAGTCACAGCTGATGCTACACATTCTAACTGGATTCTATATTGTTAAAGATACTCAGGTATCAATCATTGGTCTGATAAACTCTGTGAGACTCGGTTTACTAATCGTGAATGGTGTGGTGCATGTAATAAGCTGTGAGATTGTTCTAGAATGGACAATATGTAGTACGAGTATGTATAATGTGCACGTGCGTCGACTTCTGCACTCTGTATCATCCATGCATTTTCATGCTAGTTTTAAAATTGTAATGCTCTGCAATAAATAAGTTGATTACATGAATATACACACATTAGGCATGTACAACCGTTGCCTCTTTTATGCATTAATTACTCAGTTTCGTCTGTATTGCATCAGCTAGCATAAAGTAGGGAGTGTGATTTCCTTGTATCTTGTAGTTTAAATAAGGATGACGAGCACGTTAGCAGACAGCTACAGTCAAAGCAATTAGACAAGGATGAAATGTTGTCACAGCTGCTACAACAGGTAATGCCAAAGACAATGGACTACTGCATTTTCTTTCTGAAATGACAGCCTCATTTTAGTACCAACCTGATACTTCTTTTACAGACTGATATTTGTTTTTGTTCACGTGGCTGTTATAAAATTTGGCTTCACAGCAGTTCCTTTGACGCAATGATTGAATTAAAATTAATGGGGATTATATGTAACTGTCATCTCATCTTTTCAGGAGGAGTTCCAGAGAGAAGCTTTTGAGGCACTCCAGATGCAAAAGGATGCGAAACACACGCGCCTTTCGAATGAGGTATAGAATTATAAACCTATATTGTAACAGTGTGTAACAAGGACTTTCACAGCTCTAAATGTAATCAAGAAACTCACAGTGCCAAATACAACAGTAACCGTTCGTGTGGTCGAGAAGCATATAGTCGGAAAATTTAACAGAAATCTGGATTCACAGAGATCAAGCCTTTTATTTTACTATGGGATTGGAACACGTGACAGAGCTTTCCGTCTTAAACAGTTAGAGTCTCTCTCCCTCTATCTCTCGCTTGTTCTCTGTTTCTCTCTTGCACACTCACTTGCGCACACTTGCTCTCTCGCTCCTGATCACATCAGTGCTTCCAACTAGGTCTTATTATCACAATAATATATGTATTTGTCGCTGCCATCTTTCTCTATTGGCCTTAGTAATCTAGTTACTTTAGTGTAGTCAATTACTCTTGTCCTTGGGTGTGCTCTTTTTACAATGCATCTACGGTTGCTACAATTTTATCAGGTGACACTGCAATAATAAATAGTGGTGGTGGCAATTTTTGAATTGCCATAGCCAAAAATTCATTCATAGCAAGTCTTGTCATCTTGTCATTATATGATGTAATATATAAGTCATACAAATTGACACCTCATTCTATTTTATATTCATTTTTTTTCTCTCTCTCTCTCTCTCTCTCTCTCTCTCTCTCTCTCTCTCTCATGTGCGCATGTGTATCTAAATATGGGCTGGGCAAAAATTCGGTGGCAATTCATTTCAGATCGCATTGGTTATGAATGAGTTGGAACAGATGAGCATGCTTGAGGTGAAGAACCAAGAAATGAAGCTAGATTCTGAAAAGGTGACAGTGCACATTCACGAATGGACACACTCAATACTATTATTGTGATATAATTAAAATGCCTAAGCAAGCAACATTTATAATGTGCGTGGGTAAGCTTTGCTAGTATAGCATCCTGTATATGCCTTCCAATGTAAAGAAAAACTATAAAAGCAACGCGTACGTTCTTCTTGTAACACATTACTGGTACTGAATACTGGTGTTGTATATACAAATACTAGGTTATTTCTATCATAGGTTGATAGGTTTTAAAATATTTTTGACTGTAGAAAATTCTGGAGAGCAATAGGACTGAGTTGACCAGGCTGCTAAAGCAACTGTTGGATGAGAAATCAGCGAGAGAGAAGCAGCTTGGCCAGAGACTGGTAAGGTCATGGGGGCTGTTGTCAGAAACAAAATTAGTCGCAACATTAGTCTTACCATTAACTTCCACTCGTAAACCGTTGA